>NC_133409.1:88185000-88485000 GCF_049350105.2 Macaca mulatta
TCCAGTTTCACAAGGTACTTAGATGGATAATTTGCTCCCAATGTAAGCTAACTTCATCTAAATTCAGTCATCTTAAATATTAACCCAAATCAGCTTTTACTTTATTTCCAATTTAGAATAAGATCTAAATATCACTTCTGGAAACAGTGGCATCAATGACATTAAAATTAATCCAGGCCAGGCATCAGGTTGTGCACAGGTGTTATCACTTAAAACAAAGACACTTGCTTTGTTTAAATTTGGAGTTAAAGAGTTCAACTTGGAAACCCTGGTTAGCATTGTGAAAACAATTCTCTGACAATTGAAACTAAGAGTCAAAAAGAAAGAGCAGATCCAGTGGAAGCAGGCTTTTCAGGTATGTTTACCACAAATCATTCAGAATTTCAGTATGACTTTTATCTCAGTTTCAGAAGTTATAGAATTAAGTTAATTGTGTTACTTTTTATTGTAAACAGGCTATAATCCCACACAAACTATTTTCATACTGGCCAACATCAATCAGATCAGTGAGGACACCATATAGGATAGTTAGGAAGATGTAGGAGATGATGTAGGGGGTAAGAAGCAAATTAAGAAAAAAGAAAAGAAAATTAAAATTTTAAATTATCAGTCAAGGTCTCATTGTCTAACCTCACCTTCAACCAAATTTATCTCATGACTGATATCTTCTATTAATGGCAATTAATTATATAAAACAGGAGAGAGAAGATCATTGACTCCAGTCTCAATGGCAATTTTTCAAATCCATGACCAGGGAAGAAGGAGGAGCCTGAAAGAATGGTAAAGCTTGTTCAATCCCCATATGTGCCCATTAACTTCACAAAAAGAAAACTGCTCCTAGACACAGTCCCAACCCCCGCTGGTCATCTCACAAATGTGCCACTGGTCATGCACAAAAGAATGTGGATGGCTCTTGTCACAACTTCTAAAAATCATGGTGGGAATAGTGACTATGTCTACTTACTGAACAATGCTCAAGTAACCAGTCAAAGGCTTTAAAGATTTTCTTTCTTTGTTTCTTTCTGATTCTTTTTTGTTTGTTTTATCTCAGACTAATTTGCATTTGTGGAAGGATAGCATTTTCTGAAGGAGAAAAATGCATGTTTTCTTTGCTTCATGATTGGGGGAGCAAGTAAAAAAACGACAATGATTAGAAAAGTGAGATGTTGCACTGAATCAACAATTTGAAAACATAATTTAGAGCCACTAAATATGCCTACTAGAAAATATTAAAACATCTTTTCAAATATAAGGTCCTTATATCCTCAGAAATTATTTTATATACATAATTTTATACATATATAATTTGATATAGATTGTTCTACAGATGATAGAAACAACATAAAGAATAAATAAATTTCGATTCAATATATTAAATATACAGATTTTTAGTAGCTCTATATCTCAGTATCCTCAGGTACTTTAATGGAAAACTAGAAAAGTGCTAGTAAGAGATGGTAAAAAATAAATTATGGTTGATGATATGAAGACATGAGAGGCCTGTTTTAGTAAAAGCCTCCATGTATACCAATCCTCTTCCTAATCCACTAGGATTGTACCAGCAGGTTGGCACTCACAGAGCATCATCTTTTCAGCCCAGAACACTGCCATTAATTTATGATTCTATAGCTAGCAGAAACAACCTGGTTGCAAATTTACATGCTTTGGGCATCAAATAAACTAATTAAACCGATCTATACAGTAATTGTCTTCTACTGTTTACTGATTAAAAAGCCCTTGAAATAATGAGAATTCCTTGCAGTAGGAAGGCTTGGACCCATGAGCTATGATGATTATCGACGGTCTCAGAACTCCTCCTTGAGGACATGAGGTTAAGAGGCGGTGAGGAGGAAGAAAATGCCTGGCCCACCTCTCAGCAGTCACCTTTCTGTCTGGGTCTCTGACTCTGAGACAAGTGTATCTCATCTCAGAGTTTAGAACTCAGATTCTTCATGGTCAATACTCCTTAACCAACACTGCAAGAAAGCTCAGAAGATTCTTTAGATAAATGACTTACACAAGGGCAAAAGCTATAAGGGAAAGATTAGTATAAATATAACTCTATACAAATAGTAGGACACTCTTACTCAATTTGTCCATAATTTATACTTTTTTCTAAAAATAAAAATCATTTGCTTCTAGATAAAAGAAATTATGATTCTGGCAACAACTTGGTGAGGAATATGTGCATTACTAGTTAGACAAAAACAATTTCCAAAGATTTTCAGAATTGTATGGAAGTCTCAACCACCAACATTTGGGGACAGTTTTCTTATATTTTCTAAAGAAATGCAAAAGTTGAGATAACATTCTGAACATTTCTCATAACACTCAGAGTACTGGAACATTGAATAACCTAGGCAATGTTTTATAATCACTTTCTGTACTTAGCCACTTTGCACTCAAAAATACAATATGGTTACAATTATGTTAGAAAATTTTGTTTTAAGATTCCACAGTAATCCAGATCAAGATATATTTTCTGGAGATACTCAGTAGCACCTGTCAATTATTTCACTACTGCTTTCACCTTTAAAAACATAAAGGAAAAGCAGAAGAAAGACATTTATAATCAATTACTTAAAAAAAAAAAATGGAGATTAGTGCGTTACAGAAATGTCCTTAAGACATCTAATGTCTATTTTTATGTGTGCCTAAAACTTAAGAGCTGCTAAACTATTCTCTTGTATATTGTTTTAAAATTTATATAAATAGCTCTCAGGTTGAGAATGCTTGCTAACTTTCTGCATGAATTGAACTATCACTAGGAAATCTTCTCAAAAAGACTGCACAATGAAAACTCAAATGCAGCTGTTAGCTACAATTACCTATTGTAGTAAGAGTCACATCCAACCTCTTGTAAGGTGCTATTGCTCATTTAAAATCAGAAAGACAGACCCTGTTTTTTACTAAAATAGAGGCCCTCGAATCATTAATAACTGCTGTCAACAAGATAACAAAGCAGCTTTTTAAAGTTTGATTTACAGTGTTAGTTCTGTGTTCATATCCCTCATTAGCTCTGATTCATAACTAGACAAGACAGGGCCAATATTACTGCTCTAAAGTGAAATATTATCACATTTTGATTATTTTTTTACCTTAAATGAATGTGTTTTGTTGGGGTGCCCAAATATAAACTGTCTTGCCTTTGGGACATTTATTTAAATTTTTAGAAAGTAAGTCCTGGTGAACAAAAACAAATAATAATTCCAATTGAAAATTCTCCTAGAATTAATTTCCTCCTCCCTTCAGTGTTTGGTGACAAGTTAAATCTCATATTTTTTCTATTTGTTGGGCCAAGCCACATGTTTTATTTTAAAAAAATAAAACCTGTGCATTGTATACTGCCTGATTTGCCTCACAGCATTAATTTGAACACTAAAGAAGATAAAGTATATGAAAATACCATATATTATGAATCATAAATAAATATACTTAAAAGTACTGTTTTACTGTTATTTTCCAAGTCGAACACAATCTACATACAGAATATATTTCTTGATTTTACTCCCTATTGCCTTTAGGTGTTTACACATCAATACTGATGTACCAAGTTCATCTTCCTTTAACTAGCATGGGAGGTTCAAGACCTAGAGAATTCAGCTGAGAATCTGAACAATGAACTTGGAGAGTCTTAAGCTGAGACTCTGAACAATTAACTTCATCCTACATAGCATCAGCAATAAGAGCCACTAGATAGCCTTTCTGTCTTAAATGTCTAACAGTGCAGTTACTTACCTCCTTGCACTAATGTAAAATGTTCTGGAGCTTCCTGCTCAGCTAGATAGAATGGACCAAGGCTGTCATCTTGGAAAGCAAAGGGCAGAGCTCTGAAAATATGACACATAGAAAGGCATTACAGGGACCTGAGAAAATAGCTAAAGCATAGCAAGCTACTTATGGAGTTGACCCTGGACAGGCAAGGGGAAGTGTAGGTCACAGGAAGCCTAGGAAGTAAACAGGTCCACTGTGTGAGCTGCTGGATACAGTGGGCATTTTGTGCTCTGCATAAGAGCATTCTGTTAAGAGGGCACAGTAGCAGTGAAGGCCAGCCCACGTCTTCTCACAGAGACGTGCTCCCTGAAGCTGCCTGTGTGCCCCCATGGGGTCACACTTTTTTCTTGATATTATCCTGAGTTTGTATGCCTAGGATGCTGCTCCTACACAGAGGGGTAACTTTTTCTATTCTTCCAGCCAGAGAGAGAGAGAGAGAAAACATTTTATTTTAATTTGCACACAGGTACAGTATAAACTGCTGGGAGCTCTGGGCTGAAGAATGCCACAGAGAAAAGCATGGTAGATTGTTACTTCCAAGGGAAACACCAAGTGAAAAGAATTTCCTTAAAGTGGATCTTCCTCCTTTAGGGAATTTATGAATTAGCTATGAGGCAAATTTGTGAAAAGCTAAGGATTTCCCAGAACTCTGGAGTTAAAATGGTTCTGTGTCTGAAAATATTTCTAAGTGAAATGATACAATTCTACTTTAAAAGTACTCGGAAAGACCCCAGATATCACAGGCTGTGGGTATGGTAAGAATAAAGAGCATGTTAGAACCTCCAAGAGAAAGAGGTAAGAATGTTTTTTTAAATGTGTTTCTCCTGCGCTATCTGTAAGTTCTATGATGGCAGGTAGTATAAGTGTTGACCCCTAAAAACCTTTGAACTAGCAGTGCTCAGCACTTGCACAGTGCTTACTATTATCCAGGTAGTGTCCTAAGCACTTCATATGTAATAAATAATTTAACACAGTGATCCTATAAAGTACTTTATTGTACTTACTTAGGTACTTACTTTATTGATTCCTAATTTCTGAATAAGGAACTGAATCAACTTGATCATAAATCATGCAGGTAGGGCTGAGATTTGAACCCAAGCAATCTAGCCTAGCTTCAAGTCTGCCCTCTTAACCACTTCTATGGTATCCTAAATAAATATTTTTATGAATAAATACATGAATGGCACAATGTAGCCAATTCAGAGAACTGTTATGCAATCTTGATTGTATTGGATTTCACATTATTTTTGGTCTCTGGGAAAATTTTAGTTTAGTACCCAAGACTTCAGAAATTATGCTGCCTGAGTTGCAGTACCTTAAAATGCAGACAACAAGAAAGTTACAGTAAAGTGTCTCTAAGTGTTACACTGAGAAAATATAAGCAGACACAGGAGCACACACTTAAAATGTCTAATCTAGTCTGGGTGGGTGAGGATACCAGGAAAAACTTTCAGAGGAAAGGAAGAGCACAACTGAAATGGGATCTAAAGGTAGATCAAGACAAAAAGGAAGGAAGGATGTTCTTGGCAGAGATAATTCCATGTATGACAAACAAGTGGATAAAAAATAGGGGAGTGTACCTGAGGAACAGAAAAATTAATTGTTCAGTATATGTTTACCTTAGAATGTGAGAGAGAGAAGGGAAAAGATGAAGTTTACAAAGAATTGGGGACAGATCTCAGAAGGCCTGGGAAACCTTAAGAATTTTGGACTTTGGGAATAGCGAGTCAGTGATGGATTATATGCAGGCAGATCAAAGAAGTAATATGAAAAGACTTGAGTTTGATTACTGTGGCTGATGAGTGGAGAGCAGATTGGAGGATGGCAAGGCTGTGGTCTGGGAGTCAGTTTAAAAGGCTGTTCAAGTAATTTAGGAAAGAAGCTAAGTTTCACACATTGTGTGTTTGAGATGTCTGAAAGACAATCAAGTGAAGATGTCCAGAAATACATTGTATATCTAGAAATGGAACTCAGCAGAGAGGTCTGAGATAGAGAAACTAATTTAAGTCCTCAGTCTGAAGTCATACCTCAATGCTCAAGAGTGGATGAGGATCCCCAAGAGTGTGGAGTAAGAAGAGTCCTCAAGTCAGAATCCTGAAAAGCATCAACATTTAAAGCCTGGGCAAAGGAAAAGAAGACTGAGAGAGGGGGAAAAAATACCAGGAGGTTGTACGTTTTCAAAGCCAGCAAAAATGTGGTAAAGTAGATCAAAATCCATTCACAGGCAACTAATATGAAGGTTAAAAATATTCATTGGAATTAGCCCCACGGAAGTGCTGTGTGACCTCAGTGAAAGGAGATTCTCATTTGGGTCCTGAGCACAGAAATAATAAATTAAAGACTAAAACAATGGGAAAATGTAGACACCTTTTTCCAAAATTGTGACTTTTAGGAGAAAGAAACTAAGCAATAGATGGAGAGGGGAGTTCAGGAAGAAACTGTTCATTTTAAGATAGCAGGAATGTGAGTGTATCTGAGAACACATGGGAAGGAGTTGGTGAAGGTAAAGGAAACAGAAAGGATAACCCCTATTGCAAGAGCCCTGAGAAGGCAGAAAGAGAAGGAATCCAGGGCCCAAGTCAAGAGCTTCGCCCAGAGAGGAGAGGAGACATTTATTCAGTTGTAAAGGAAGGAAGGAGGATATAAGAATGAGAATGCAGATAAGTATGTAGGTAGAACTGTCAGAATAATAAAGGATTTTTAATCTGATGGATATAATTTTCTTCATGAATTCAGTTTTAGTGTGTTTGTACTTACTAATATTTTCTTCGCACTTATTGGTAAATTGAATTGACCCTTCTACATATATTTATATATTTACCTCCAGTTCTCTCTATCTGTCTTAGATATCTTTAAAATATTTACCTACACGTCTCTCTCTCTCTCTCTATCTTAGATAGGTCAAATATAGAGAGAGAGACGTGTAGGTAAATATTTTAAAGATAGCATATAGCCTAACAGCCAATATTACATGTATTATAATACCTTACAATAGGAAATCAATAAATACATGGTGATTGATTTTTGAAAACATCTCATTTTACACTTGTGCTAACACCAGGACAAAAATGTGTCAATTGTTTTAATGTATTCTTCTGTGTTTGCCAGATGCAACCATAAAAACACAAAATAAAACTTGGGGGCCAAGAATATTATTTCAATATTTCTATTTCTTGGGTGGCAGTGAAAAAGAGAGCTACAAATTAGGTTGCCTATCATATACAAAATAACAAATTTTGGTTTTTGTTCTATGTAAATTTCATGTATTAAAATATAAAGGAATTATCTAATGACATCTATGAAAGTATACCCAACTAATCAATTCCTTGTTTATGTTTATGCCTTAAAAATAAAAAACATCTTTGCCATTTCAGCTACTAGCACGCTCCCAACTGGATGTTATAATAATAGCTTACACCTTAGTGCAATAACCATGAGATTATTTGGCAAAGGTTTGAATCAAGCTTGTCCAACCTGTGGCCTGTAGGCCACATGTGGCCCAGCACAGCTTTGAATGCAGCCTGACACAGATTTGTAAACTTTCTTAAAACCTTATGAGTTTTTTTTGTTGTTGTTGTTTTTTAAGCTCATCGGCTCTTGTTAATATCAGGATATTTTATGTGTGGCCCAAGACAGTTCTTCTTATTCCAGTGTGGCCCACGGAAGCCAAAAGATTTGATACCCCTGTTTAAATAAGGCTATATTTGCTAGTGGAAAATTCTGAGAAAATAATTTGACACTGAATCCCACTTACTCTTTTTCATTAAAAAAATAGAGTATAATAGTCCAACAGTTAAATATCTATATCATCAAATGTTTTAAAACAATACTTTGAGGGGGAAAAAGTAATTAAGGCAAAGCTGAGCACCTGGGCTCTGACAACTCCTCTGACAATGTTAGTTGTAAAGCCTAAAGTCACATATTTCTTACCTAACTTGAGTTTTGCCCACAAAAATTGAATTAGGCCATTTTCATTTAAATCCCTGTCCTCTTTCTCCCTATAACCTATTTGAACTTCAAACCTTCCTTTCAACTTTTGCAGTTCGTAAGGAAGTTCAATTCTCTGTCAAGAATAAAATATTTTATTTCTTATGCAATTCATTATAGATGATGGAAGTCATTTCATTAGTTCTCTTGTAGATGGCAGGTCTGTGTCTCAATTCAAGTAGGTTGAATTTGTCAGTCTCAAAAGACCTTTAATTGGTCTTTGGGGTATCACTCTACCTCCTTTTGCTTATATGTGACTTGCTGTCAAAAAATTCTGAGTGTTTAAGCTAAATTTGTTTAAGTTAAAATTATCTACACAACATTTCAATAAACTAGTTGGAGACCTATTACCAGGGCAGAAAAAAAAAAAATTGGCTCACTGTCATATGAAATTCTGGGACAGAACCCATACGACCAGATCTCTAGATTGCTATCCAGGTTATAGTTACTCACTTCTTAATGTTTTGGTCTTATCTAGTTTTGCAAGATTTGGAAACCAAAAACCAGGATACTCAGGATACTCACTTAAAGTTGAATTTCACATAAACAATGGATAATTTTTTAGTATAATTATATCCCATGCAATATTTAAGATATACTAAAAATTGATTAATTGTTTATCTGATTTCAAATTTAACTAGGTATCATGTATGTTATCTGACAACCCTAACTGTCCCTCATCTGTGAAGAAAAACATTGATAATTATGTTTCTTTGAGTGATTCTTCTGGCCTAAACAATATTGCAAACTCACATTTCCAAATCTCAGAGTTAAAATTAGAAATTTGCTTGGAATTCCGTAAAATAAGAAGTTTTGAATCTTCCAACCCCAGATTCTTAACTAAATACCTATATTGGTAATTATAATTATCTTTTTTTTTTTAAAAAAGAAAATAATCCAGGGAAGCTTGACCCTGTATAGCTTAATGTCAATACTCCAAAAGGGAACTGAAGCAAACATTCAAATAAAAATTTGCAAACTCGTAGAAAATTGAGAGCTATTAGAAACCCTGAGTGTGGCATGAAAAAAAAAAAATCATGGCACACCAATAAAATCTTAGAGTAGATATTGCAGATAAAGAGAAGCAAGAAATAGGACGCAACATTACCATTAGTTTTGCCTATAATATACTTACTATAAAAATTATAGGAAAACATGCTATTCTCAAAGGCCAAATGTTTGAAGCACCATACTCAAAGACCATTATCAGTGGCTCACAAACAATAGAAGTGAAATGAGCAGTCCTGCCTGAGAAGCTGCCTTGGCTCAAAGTCAATTAAAATTAGTGTAATGACTAAATGACAAGTGACATGTTAGCATCCAGAAGACAAGAGTTACTAAAGAAAAAAAATAGGTAAGAGACGAAACTAAATCTCTATAGTGAAGGTCAATTCCTGTTAATACAGGTAATTTTAAAAGATTCAAAACTTGAAGCAGAATTTGCATGGGAAAAAATACATAATAATACTCCATTTGTAGAAATTGTATCATCTGCCAACAGACCAGTGCAAATTCAATGTTTTTGAACAATCTCAAATCCAGGGAATCTGCTAACACATTGAAAAACAGGTTATTAATAAAAAACAATTGAATTATCCTCTCTCACTGAGACAATTTTAGTGTGAGTAGTAAATGGGACACAGTTTGAAACTGCTGTTTTCATGACATTGAAAAGAGGCAGTATTAGTGTCCATTTGGTATGGATTTATCTGTTCAGCCTATTTCAAGTCAAAGCTGCTAGTCATAATAACGTCAAATGGGTGTCATGATTTGGGCCTAGCCTATTTGCCTGCTTCATATAAAAATGCATCTATCTAAATGGGCCAATTTTTGAAATACGAGTGATAGTATGTATTCCTTGTCTACATTTGAAAAATAAGATAAAGGAAATTCTGATTGGCTTGAAAAATTCAGAATATTATGTAATTCTAGAACTGACCAAGTGAATATAAATCAGTAAGCAGCTAGGCCACTGTAAGTGTAAGAGAAAATTATTTAAGACCCACAAAGCAATGCACTCTTCCAGAAATCACTTGTAAAATCAGTCTTTTCTCAGACATTTGTTTTAGATATAGTCATTTGATCCCTGTTTTTATCTTGAGGTGATTTCTAATTACTCTGTTCCTGAAGTTCTTGTCATTAAAAAAAAGATAATACAGAAGTGTTAACCTGCAAAAAATAAATGCTAAGTAGGTATTTTTTATAGTTGTTACACGGACCACATTTGTTAAAGTTGTTACTGACCATTACTTTTTATATATTAAAACATCATTATCTGCTCCTTGAAGGTTTTAGTGGCTTCAGAGCTTAGCTTTTAATTCTTAATACCCTAAAGACAACAGGCCTGAAAGGACAGAGCATAAAAGAAACTACTTTACTGGAAGAAAGGGCTTCTTAATCCGCATTTGAATTGTGCTCAAAATACATTATGTTCTTTAGTCTTTTAAATTATTTGATTTAAATCACAGACCTACTATGAGAATGTAACAGCCTGAAAAATATTTTCTTACTCACTAAGACCTAAGGGTATATGCCACGCTAGAAATAAGGAAACACACAAATGCTGCACATAGGCTAGGAAATGTTTCCCAGCTTTGAGTTTGGTTTTGTTTTTTTCTGCTTCAGCATTCCAGTGCAATGTCTCTGACCCTCTGATCACTTGTAAAACCCCTCGCCCTTGTCATCTATGACCAGCAATTAGGAACTCTGCGTGGAGGATCCTCCTTCCCTCCTGCTACATAGTTAGTCCTTGTTTTCTAATGTTAGCCGTGCAAAACGATATATCTTTATACAATAGGCAACCACTTAGGAATCAATTTGGTGATGTTTTATTCCTTTTATACTACTTTCAAAGAATTTAATTAGCTTTAAAGGAAAAAGCATTCTACTTCTGGTTAAGAGCCTAGACCTGACCAAAATTCTTTTAAAACAAGGTAAAAGTCCTATGTTACTATTAATACCTAAAAAATAATATTTGATCTCCAAACAAAAGCATTGCTTCTCTGTCCAATTTGATGTCTTTTTCATGCTGCCTCAGTGATGGCCCAATAATTGGTTGTTCACTTGTGTCCTTGTCTCCCCCGACAGTTCCACAGATGCCCTGAACAATGCTCCAAAGACTGCTTTCAGTAGGGGCAAATCCTCATTAATCATTCCTGGCTGACAGCACAAGGGGACACCTGCATCTGGTGCAGAAGCCCAGCCATGGTTTAGGGGAGTGTGGATCAAAAACCAACCCATGCAAGGTATGGGAGACTACTTTTAACAAGAATGTGAAAAACAACAACCACACACACACTCCAAGCAACAAAAACAAATCCTCTTTTGGCATCTCCATTTATTTAACATCTCAGACTGAAGCTGTGGTTCATGTTGCCACTAAAACACCATTCTACTCTAAGCAAGTATATCAGAGAACTAACCACACACAGAGTTATGATAAATAGCTGCTAAATTCTTCATGCTCACATCAACCAATGTTAGCATTAAATACTGATAAACTGTCACATAATTTTCATTTAGAAATGATTGCAGTTTCAGCTTCCTATCTTATGGTGCTCGTAAATATTTCCCCTACTATATTTCACAAGTAGAATGTATGAAATATACACATTTCTTAGCAAGAGCTCTTGGTCTTATGTGATTGCTTTCTTTTATTGAAATAATAAATATTTCTATTTTGAAAGGGTTAAAAAGAATCCAGGCAATACACCCAGGAAATTATGTATATCATTACGTATCACTGAAGCTATTTTAACTTGCTTTTTCAATAAAATGAAGCGGTTTTGTACTTTTGCAGAAGAGTTTTCTCTCACTTGTCATTATTTTTCTAATTGTATCCCTTAGAGAAAAGACCATAAATAATGAACACCAATTCATATCTTGTAGTTTTGTCTTAAGTAAAACTAAATATGTTTGTAGAGTATCAGAAAATAAAAGACTAGTCATTAAAATACCTAGGAGACTTAGGGAAAACAATACATCAAAGAATTACAACAACAATAAAAAAAGGAGGTGATAAGCAAACTAAAAAACCTGCAAATAAAAGTGATAAAAGACTACAAAGATTAATCAAGTTGATGTTTATGCTCCTCAGTTTGTAAAAACAAATAAAGACTTTTCTGTACATTGGAGATTAATTATAACTATTATACATAAAAAATTTAAAAGTTAAACATCAATTGATGTACTACAATTTATAGCAAGTCCATACTGGAGATCTTTGGTTTGAAAATATAATTATGTTTTGAAGTTCTAGTTAAAAAAAAAATACATAAATGCAATGTTATATGTTGAATAGAAGCTAAGGGTTCCTAAAGTGAAAATTTGGTTTGGGTTTAGTTTGGATATTTAGAATAATTTAGATATGAATCTTTAGGGATTTTTAACACACAAATAATCTTGGAAAAATTATACTTCCCAAGTCACTATAATATCCCTTAACTTCATTATTTACAAAAACCTTTAATTTAAAAGAATGTGTACAAAGCTGAAGATGGAAGAATGGAGATGAAGATAAAGAGATAACAGTTTAATAATCAGCAGAGCATACAATGGTAGTAAATACTATTTACTGCTATTGAAAGGCTATGCAAGAGACACTTCCAGTATCTCAGAGAAGTTCAAACTGCCATTCTCCTCAATTTTGGTAAGGCCTGTCCCATTGCAAGGACACAGCCACCATGTAGTGGAGCTCTTTGCCTAACGTATGCTTCCGTCCTTTATGGATGCTGTTGGTAGCACCAAGAGCTCCAAACCTGTACTGCACCTAGCTAATTAAGTGTCGTAGCCCCATATTCTGCTTAGAGACCTTTCTGGGTTTTGTACTTTTTTCTTCCATTATAAACAAGAATTATGGCATGTCCACTCTTCATTGGGAGCTATGGAAACACAGTCAAAAGTGCCCTCCAGTATATTTTAGTTAAAGCTTGGGAAGAAGACACTAACCGCTTCTCATACAGAAAAATAACTGTAAGGAGGAAAACAGAGTGAGAAATAAGAAAGGAGGAAGGGAAGAAGGGAGGGAGGAAAAAAAGAGGAGAGTTGTAAAATTATTTGCATAACCAATCTCTGGGTACTTTGATCATAGTCAAAGACATTTTTTTCTTTCCCCCCACAGATCACTTCAACTTTTCCTAATACTAAGAAAGGAAGAATAATAGCAACTAACTTTAATTAAACATTAATTCCATGGAAGGCATTTTTTATCTAAGACCGAGTCTTGCTCTGTCGCCCAGGCTGAAGAGCAGTGGCACGATCTTGGCTCACTGCAGCCTCCGCCTCCTGGGTTCAACCAATCATCCTGCCTCAGCCTCCTGAGTAGCTGGAACCACAGGCACACGCCACCCCACCCAGCTAATTTTTGTATTTTTAGTAGGGAAGGGGTTTCACCATGTTGGCCAGGATGGTGTTGAACTACTGACCCTGTGATCTGCACACTTCAGCCTCCCAAAGTGCTGGGATTACAGGCACGAGCCACTGCTTTTGTGTGGCTATCCTATTAACTCCTTACAACATTCTTTTAAAATACATATCATTATTTCCATTTTGCAAAAGAGGAAATTGAGAATCAAGAAGGTTAAAAAATATGCCCAAGTCACAAAGCCAAAGTAAAGCCAGGTTTCAAATTAGATCTGCCTTTGTCAGAAGCACATATTCTTTCCACCAAACCATACTATGTCAACAATTTATTTCCACATCTCCGGATGGAGTCTAAAAACTTCCCATTTTGCCATTGAGGCAAATCCTCAAATTTGTGGCCATGAGCTAATTTCATTTGGTTTTCATGTGCTCATCACTCCATCCCTCCCATACTCAACTAGCACCTTCCCATTCATTCTTTGTGTCTCAGCGTAGTGTCACCTCACTAGGATATTTTCTCCTCATAATTGCCCCTAAAGTATCCTTCAACAACTTTGCATTATAGTATTTTTCACAATGTATTGCAATTGCCTATTTACTTATCTTTACTGTTCTCTAATCTCTATTCCCAGATACTGGAGAGTATTTTTTCCAGCATGGCTAACAACTATTTCTGGAAGAAGGAAGGAAGGAAGGGAGGGAGGAAGGAAGGAAGGAAGGAAGGAAGGAAGGAAGGAAGGAAGGAAGGAAGGAAGGAAGGAAGGAAGGGAGGGAGGGAGGGAGGGAGGGAGGGAGGGAGGGAGGGAGGGAGGGAGGGAAGGAGGAAGTCAAAGAAGGGAGGGGTGACTTGCAAAAAGACTACTACAAATATGTTAGCATGTGAAAAACTGGAACAAAAATAATTGTACTACCTCAAGAAAAGATCAAGTTTTGACTTCACCTTTCAATTTGAATATGAGATGTTTATTTTCTTTTGTTCTAAAATGCTCAAGGAAAATAGTAGGGGCACGTTACCTTGGATTATCCATATGTAACGAAGTACTAAAATTTAGATTTCAGTAATCATTCAAAAGTAAGCTGCATTTATGAACCAGCTGACATTTGTAGTTACCATTGTAACTGGTACTGTTGCTTTCTTGGGAATTTATATTTTTTATATTTTGTGATAAATATTTTACACTCTAGTATCATCATTTTTTAAACCTTATTTCAGTTAATTAAATAAAACTGAAGCAGAGCTTTCCTGGTTCATTTTTCAAACACAATAGAAGATCCATTAAAACATTTTTCTTTAATAAACATTTTCATATATATCATTAAGTTATTATTTCTAAAACAACCAAAAAGTAACAGTAAAGTTTATTTTATTTAGATAAGTGGAAACCAAACATCAGACATAGTCCTCACTCTCAAAAATAACATCAACTACAATGCATTGTAACAATGGAATACAAATGGTGAATATACAATAAGAGATTTCACATTTTATGTTGAGTATTAATATTTTTTCATTGAAATGCTTCTAGTTTTTGAATAATAACTTTAGAGTTCTAATAAGCTTAAGTGACAATTTATTTCCTTTTATTTTATGTACCAGGAAAAAATAAAGCCTAAAAAGGTTCTGTGACTTACTCTAGATCACATAAGTGAAATTAAAATCTATGCCTCCAGCTCCAAGCTTAGCGGTAATTCCAGAGAACATGCTGGATGGAACGTTACATGATATATTTTAGGGGTAGGCCTACAGTGGTCTATGGGCCAAACCTGGCCAATTGCTTGTTCTTGGTAAATATTTATTGGAACAGAGCCACGCCTGTTTATGCATTGTCTATGGCTGATTTTGTGCTATAACAGCAGAGTGAATAGTTACCCCAGAGACTATGCTCACAAAGCTGAAAACATTTACTATCTTTGCTTATAGAAAAACTGAACCCTGAATGTTCAATAGGAATATGTTGCATCAAAGGTTTATAGTGGAATTAGGCCAGTCCCATTAATACATTATAACTTAAAAAATTAGGCATTATAACTATGTCATTGATGAAATAAAAGGCATTTTAGAAAATTAAGAATGAACTATGTGCTGATTCCATGTTAAATTATCACAACATGACTCACAATGTCACTCTTGTTATGCTTTTTTTGAAAAAAAAAAAAAAATTGAGGTTTAAAGTGGCTATGTAACTTGTCCTTGGTTATTCAACCAGTCAATAGCAAAGATAGAATCTAACCTAGAATCTGATTCCAGGAAAAATCAAATAGCACACAAATAAATGACCAAGATAAACATTCAGTATCACTCATCTAGAAAAATAATAATTCAAAAAACAGAAAAAATTTATTCCTGTGTGTGTGCATATCACACATTATTTTATATATATTATTCATAATATTAAAGCGTGTTAAGGGGATATTTTCATCCTTTACACTAAAAAAGACTGCCTTAGCGTGTACCAATCATAGAAAGAGAGTTTCACAAAATTTAAAAGTATAATTATAAAAAAAGTTAAAGGGATGGAGGAAATAAAGTAACCAACTACACCAGCAAACAAGAAGGAAAGATGAAAGACATAGGGCAAAGAAGTAGAATATATTAGGGAAATTAAAAGAAAGAATGAAGAATCTCTGAACAGAGGACAGACAATGGAAGAAAGGAAAAATAATCAAAGAAAAAGAAAACAAAGTTCACTGCACTAAGGAGGAAACATGTATTCAGAACTAAAATCCCCTATATATGTCAATTTGAATGGAGGGATAAAATATACACTTATATTAATTCTGGTTAAATTTCAATATTCCAAAGATAAAGAAACATTATCCAGTCTTTGCAACATGGCAAGACCCCATCTCTACTAAAAATACAAAAACAAAACAAAACAAAAAAAGTTGCCAGGTGTGGTGGCGCACCTGTGGTCCTACCACTTGGAAGGCTGAAGTGGGTGGACTGTTTGAGCCCAGGAGGCAGAGGTTGTGGTGAGCCAAGATAGTGCCACTGTACTCCAGCTTGGGTGACAGAGCAAGACCTTGTCTCAAATAAATAAATAAATAAGAAAAAACAAAACAAAACAAAACAAAAAAAACACCTAAAATCTTTCAGAGAGAGAGAAAAAAGTTTACTTACTAAGCAGTGAGATTCAAAACATGAAATTTCTCAAAGCCACAATTCACATTAAAAGATATTACATTAATGCCTTCAAAATGCTGACATAAAATTATTTTAATCCTATAATCCCATGCCCATGCCACCTTTCAATCAACTGTCAGAGTAAAATAAAATATTTTTGGACTAGCAGAACAGAAAAATGCATCTCCTGTGCAACCTCTAATGAAACATTACTCAAGGGTGTTCTCCAGCAAAACAAAGAGAAGGCTAGAAAGTCTGATGACAAGAAGTATATGAAAAAGTTCCAGTTCATTATGATCAGAAAGTAGCACAAAAATTTGAAATAACCTAAAAGTTTAATATCCTGGACACTTTTTGTACAATGTTTTTCTTTATGGTCTTAGGCCCAATACTTGATTTAATATTGAATAATAGTTATATAAGCATAAAACTATAAATGTCATTTATATTGGTAATGTGAAAAAGAGAATAAAACCACAAAAATTTAGTTGTTAAAAGCAGAAGTGGAGGAGAAACTAATGTGCTAAATTCTGTAAGATTCCAGTAGTAGCATTCAAAAAATACTTTAAAATCTGATTAAAAATTAGTGAATAATATTTTTAAAACATAATAGCAACCACCAAAATAATTTAAAAATGGAAACTAAGAAAGATTTTCTCTGAACATGGGGCCAGAAACCTAGGAATATTGTCTTTTGCTATATTTTTTTAGTCTTCTGAAACATGTGAATTATTTTCACCATGTACAAATGTGAATTTATGAAAAAATAGGTAATTATTTTATTGATGGCATAAAGAAAAATCAAGAAAGTAGACACTTTTTTTTCATACACTTTAATGATAATAATATGTTTAGTTTGTCTGCTTATCTTTCCCCTTGATATCTTAGTGGAACTGACTAGAATAGCAGTCCTCAAAATACAAGCCTTTGGAAAATGGGCGTCACGATTAGAACTAAGACCGAAATGAAATCGGTTATTTAAGTCAGTGCAGGATAGTTAAAATATAAAAATGACTGTAGTGGTAAAAATGCTACCTTCACTAGATGTATGAAGCTTGACTATAGAATCAGCACTGCAGTGTACCAGATGAAAAAATGTGCCTAATATATGGATCCCATTTTTATTTGGCAACATAACAAATTGTATTATAAATATACATTCAACAAATGTTTATTAAACACTTTGTATGCTTCATGAACTTACTTATATCACTTAACCACTGAATTCTCCATTTTCACCAATCAATGGATTTTTTATTTTTACCATGATGCCATGATTTCTAATTTTACTTTACATATAAAAAACAAGCCAGAACACTATATAAATAGTGGATTTATTTTTCCCCTTCTACCAATATGTACTATATCAAATATCAACTTTCAGATAATCTGTATCCTAATTCTAGTCATCTATTGCTGACTTCCTTCAATATATATCATTTGTTAATTCATTTATCCAGAAAATTCTCTTGCATAATTACTGTGTGCCAGACATGGTCCTATGCTTTAGGCAAAGACCAGTGAACAACAACAAAAATCCAAATCCTTATGGAGTTTACTTTAAAAAATCATATTATTTCACAAACAAGACTCTCACTTTTAGAATACCCTTATTGTTCAACTCACACTTTTAAGGAATGCTAATGGCCACAGTGATATATAAAACTACTCTTCTGTTTGCAAAGAGGAAAATGAGATTAAGGAACAATGAACGATTTATCTAAAATCAAATAGCAGCAGACTTCTTGACCTAAACATAAGAGATAATTGTTTTGATCTTCCTGTGTTTAGTCAAAAATCTAATCTTTAAATTATATAAATATTTTCTGTGCATTGTCATGGAAAATTAAAATTATATATACATGAAAAACTAGAGTAGGCCATAGCCCTGTGAAATATATAGTATATGGAAGGCCTACCATTTGTATCTTAAAATCTAGAAATGAAAAAGGTAATTAAGACTTCGGTCACACTAAGGTGGGATTTTTTTTTCCCCTAAGTTAAATAATTTTAGAGCAATTAGCATGTCAGTGAAGTTTTCCAGGTACTTTTTTTTTTTCACATTTCGTACTTATATTCCCTAAAGTAAAAGGAATAATTAACTGAAATCCAATTAGTGTAGACTTAGAACACCTGTTTCTGTAATCCTTTGAATAACTTTATCATATTATTTTATTTTTTCTTGGTCTTTGTTTTAAGATGAAACACATATCCCTATCCAGTTGCTCCTAGGAGCTGGGAGATTTGCATATCACATAGAAGAAAAGTACTTGTTTGTAAAAGAAACACAAAGATTAAAGACCAAAAGAGTTGTAGATATATTACAGCAGCTACTGTAACTTAACCCTATTTTGACCAAACACAAATTTGTAAAAACTTCCTCACAATTTGAAAAAAAAAAATAATTTAGAAGAGAATAATATGGACCCCACATTAAAAATATACGTAATAAAATCATTATCCAAACTGCACATCAAAGAAGAAAAGAATGCATTTTGATAGAGGAGGAAGTATTTGATATAGTATATTTCAAATACTAGTTTTATTGTGATAGCAGCAATGGTAAATTATGGTAGTCCATATAAATCAACAACAGATCAAAGAATAAATATCTCACCGAAAAAGGTAACAAAAATAAGGAAAAGTATAAGGATAAGAAAGATACAAAATGAAAAAGTATAAAGTATGTCAATCATTTCACTAAATGCTGGGTTAAATTTTCTTATTATATAACAAAAACATCTAATCAGGTTTAAAAGCAAAATTCAGTTATATTCTGGAGAGCAAACAATCTTGCAGACTTGGAAATTAAAAGCCCATTTCTCATTAACCCTTGAATAGAAAAGGAAATCAAAGGAAAAGTACAAATGGTCTAGAAAGCAAAGCAAAGGAAGGCAGTTCATAAGAAAAATATGGGCCAGGCGCGATGGCTCACGCCTGTAATCCCAGCACTTCGGTAGGCGGAGGCGGACGGATCACGAGGTCAGGAGATCCAGACCATCCTGGCTAACACGGTGAAACCCCGCCTCTACTAAAAATACAAAAAAATTAGCCGGGCGTGTTGGCTGGCGCCTGTACTCCCAGCTACTCAGGAGGCTGAGGCAGGAGAATGGCGTGAACCCAGGAGGCGGAGCTTGCAGTAAACCGAGATTGCGCCATTGCATTCCAGCCTAGGCAGGAGAGCGAGATCCGTCTCAAACAAAACAAACAAACAAACAAAAAAAAAAAAAAAAAAAAAGAAAAGAAAAGAAAAATATGAACACCAAAGTGTCCTTGCAATAAAACGTGAGTAGATAAATGTTTCTGAGAGGCAATGGATCTTCAATTCCTCTTCTGTGACACTGTAAAGTTACCTCTATTTACAAACGACTGTTTTAAGAAGTTTTCTTACATTACCCAAGCACCCTGGCCTCATGATCCACATTTGCAAATCCGGTTCAAGACCTTCTAGATGATTTCCTTCCAACTTCCCTTTAACCAAATCCTTCTGACTATTGCATGCATGATTTACCCTCAGAAGATAAGAAAGAGAAAAGAGCTGTAAGAAACTTCATGTATCTAACCGTTCACAACTACAGAAAGAATTGATGTGGGAATGGGTTAAAAGAAATCATGAAATGTACTCTGGAATACCAATCCATTGGTATCAATAATTCGAAAAGGCTTTCATTTAGATCTATTCCTATACACACCATTTTTCATCTAAAGAAATATTCTTTAGGAAAAAAATTTATAGACACATGATTCAGAGCAGGTATCAAAATACAGATGAAGATGATACAATAAAGCTTCAACTAATCTATGTGAGATAACCAGAATATATTAAATTTAAACGATTTTTTAAAGCTCTGGCACCATTTGGAACTGCACTTTTCAATAGACATATAATGTGAGCCAGATATGTAATTTAAAATTCTCTAGTAGCCATGTGCAAGCAAGTAAAAAAGAAATTAGTGAAATTAAGCCAGGAGGGTTGGTACATCCCTGTAGTCCCAGCTACTTGGGAGGCTGCGATGGGAGGATCACTTGAGCTCAGGAATTTGAGACTAGCTTATGCAACACCGAGACATCCCATCTCTTAAAAAGAAAAAAACGAAATAGGAAATGGATGACATTAATTTTCATTATGTATTTTATTTAACCCACTATATCTCAAACATTATTTCAAGGTATAATCCATATACAAAGTGATTCATGAGTGGTACAGATAGTTTGGATGTTTGTTTCCCAAACCTCATGTTGAAATTTGAAATTTAATCCTCAATGTTGGAGGTGGTGCCTAATGAGAGATATTTGGGTAATGGGGTGAATTCCTTATGAACATATTAATCCCCTCCCTGGGGGCTTGGAGAGTGAGTTTTTGCTCTATCAGTTCCTGAGATAGCTGGTTGTTAAAATGAGCCCAGTACCTTCCTCACTTCTCTCTTGCTTCTTCTCTTGCCATGTGATCTCTGCACACACGGGCCCCTCTTCACCTTCTGCCCATAAGTGGAAGCAGCCTGAAGTTCTTACTAGAAGCAGATGCAGACATCATGCTTCCTTTACAAGCTATAGAGGTTTGAGCCAAATAAACTTATTTTCTTTGTAAATTACCCAGCTTCAGGTATTCCTTTATAGCAATGCAAACAAACTAAGACAATGAGATACTTTCCATTCTTTTTGTACTGTGTTTTCAAAGTTCAGTGTATATTTTTATTTATAGTACATTTCACTTTGGACAAACCACGTTTCAAGTACTCAATATCCACATGTGCTAGAGCCTACCATTTTGGAGAGTAGAGATTTAGAATACTCAGAGAGAGATCCAAAAATCTAGCAGCAATTTCCATACCCATTGCTTTTAATTTATTGGTAGATTATTAAAAATACTATTTCTATGTATGACAAGCCTACACATAGAAAGCCCATGCTGCTCAACTCTAGATCCTTTTGTGGCCAAAGTAGGTTTTCCTGTCCTTGCAGTGTTTCCAATCAAAACATATAGGTAAAACAAGGAAGGAAAAATGTTCCAAATATACATGAAGCTAAAGTCTTTGAAAATTCAATTGAAGAGCAAGTTTACAAGGTAATGTTTATAGTTAAAAAAAAAAAAAAAAACTTTACTTCAAGGAATCTCTATTGATGAAATTATAGAAAAATTACATGTAATTTGTTTATTTATATAGTGGTTACTAATCTGTAGTTTTTAGCTAGACTTGAACTTTTAAGTATCTTTTGTGGAAAAGCACTATATGTAACAGTGACATCTGCAAAATTTGATCTATTTCCTTATATTTGTTTTTCCTTAAAGCTACTGGTAAATTAGACTTTCAGTCTGCTGATTATAATGTAAGGTTTAGTGTCTTACAGAAAATTGTTTGTTTGCTCCTTTCTATAAATCTGTGCCAATTTGACTTCTCCAGTCCTGTTTGATGCAGTCACCCTAAACATCCGATTCATGGAACAGAAATATGTTAAATGCATTTGGTAAGGTCTTGTTTTATCTTCTTCTATGCTGATTTACTCACCAACTTCCTGGCCTGTCATATGATAATTGGTCTTCATCCGGACACTTTCTCCTTCACTTTAGACAATATACTCCATGTTTTTATTCCCCTTTGCCAGAATTTTACTATTATGTGGATACAGTTCATAATTCTTAGAAATCCATGTCATTCTTAAATCCCTATCATGATTCTTCCTGGTGAGTTAGTTGTTTGGTGACATGTTTCTTACCAAGTCAAATATTTGAAAATTACCTTCAATTAATAAAATCAGCCTGTCTAAATTATAAATTTATAGTAAAAACCAGGCCTATTTCATTCTGTGCATGTGACAAAAAGCAAGTTCATGTTAAAAAAAGAAAATTTTTTAAAAGTTTCCATAGAAAAATAATACAGATTTCAAACTTCTTGATTCATTTGAAATTTGTAGTTGTGGGTGAACAATGCAGCTTGTGTATATACTAACATACTCTTCTATAATTTGACCTATGTTCTTTGATATAATCCACTTACATAGACTATATTAACAGGATATTAGAAAAACTTGACAAAATCACCACTCATTATGTCTGTGTAAACTTTTATAAGGAATTATTGTCTTGGCTTATTTTCATACATTTTGATTTTGCCACATGTTCAAACTCTCTAAAAAGTAAGCATAAATTTTAATATCCTACAATAAATATTGTGACTAAATTCATATTTAAAGAGAAAAGCACTCATTGAATGAGTAATAAGCATATACTCTTTTTTCACCAAAGGGAAAATATAAATGGAAATGAATAGGATGAAATATATGTTTGTTAATTACATACATTTTCCCAGCTGTTGAAACCAATGCATATACTTAATCAAAAAATACTGACTTCACAAAATTAATTTCTTTGCTTAAAAAAACTATTTGAAAATGTGCTATTTATTCTAGAAAAATATTACAATGGATGCTATATTCATAGAAACTTTTGGGAGAGTTGGAGGAGAAAATATTAACAAAGTCCTCTGGGTGAAGAAAGAGGGCACAAGGTAAGAAGATCTGGCATGACCGCAAGGCTAGTGGGCAGGTTGTATAGTAGAAAGAAGGGTCAGATGCATAAAGAGGAATCAAGGTGAGATGGGGTAAAAACCCAATTAGTGGATTAAAGGGTAAGAATCTGAGTTCTCAAACACAGGGGTGATAATATAGGCAGCTTGGGAGAAGATTAGAACAAAGAAGTGATAACAGTATTCAGTTGAGAGGAAAGGCTGTCAAAAATGTAAATACAAAAAAAAAAAAGTAGAACAATGAAAACAAAAACCTGACATTTATTCAAGGGTTGTAGTAGCAGAAACTCAAAGACGGGAAATGTTATGGTTTTAGCTGAAATCATTAACAGAGGACCAAGGCAGATGGAAAATTTGATCCCAATTACAGGAAACCAAATGGACTGCAAAGAAGTATAGGGAAATAACCCATTTCATTTCCTGATTGCTTTTCTTAAATACATCGTATTAGGCAGTCAAAGCCTGACATTCACAATTAGATCTTTACTAGAGAGGGTACTGTTAAACCTGGTATTTGAAAACTCAAAGAGCATGATATGTCAGAGAACCACGCTTAAGCTGGATAGTGTTAGAGTTTTCAATAGCTAATTTTTACTTATATGTTTATATAATCTAACTTATATTGATATTGCTTCATTTGTTAAAACATTTTGTTGGTAGTTCTTGAAAATAAAGCTTATTGCTTATGAAGGAAATTTGGCATTTGATTCATTTCCTAATGTATAATTAAGTAGATGCTTTATCATTATCAACTTAAGATAAAATAACATTTTAAATTATTTGCTAGATACTATTTTAAATTTCACTATATGACAATGGTTAGCCAAATTTTAGAGATATGCCTTTACCAGTTACTCCATCAAGAAATGGGAACACACAAAAGCAGCCAGAACTTTACCATTATAATTGTAGTTCTTGTTCTAACTACACTCTAGGTAATTTTTATAATATAAAAATATTTTTATCCAACTAGGATTCTTATTATTGATGGAACATCACATTTTTCAATTGAAATGACAAAATACATAATTTAGAAAAGATCAGTGACCAAGACAGAAGTGGCAAATTGTGACAAAGACACGAGCTTAAAATATTTAAAGCTATTATGCAGTATATATGCATAAAGCAATCTTAAACAAGTGAAAATTTAAGCATAATCTTAATAACAAATTGCATATGATTAAAATGTAAATGAACTAAAATGTAAGATGTTTTCTTCCCAGCACCTTTTAAATCAGCCTCTCATAAACTATGATTAAAGAACACTTATGAAATAGAAAATATAAAAACTAAAACCAAACTAAAGCTGACATTAAGATTACATCTAAGAATGCCAAAGCTATACCTTGTGAATAGGTACTAGCTTGGAAAAAAAAAAAATGCGAAATTCATTTTTTTTTTCTAGTACCTCTCCTGACCCAGAGACCCAGAAACTGTACAATTAAAAAACAGGGAAATATGTTGTACTACTTCCAAAGTTATACCTTTTGAACAGAAAGAATAATTTCACAATGAATTAAACAAGAGAACCCGTTTTATTCCTTGTAATGCCCCAAATACGATCTCTCACCACAAAAAAAAAAAAAAAAAAGTGTGTCTTGGAATACAATTTAAGAGGCATGATGACAATTGCACATCTTGGTAATAACTGAATTATAACAATAATAATGTTATAACTCTTATAAATTACTTGTAAAACAACAAAAAATTAACTACAATGAAACAAACAAAAAATCAGGCTGGCCTCAGACTTTTCCTTCATAGCATTAAACAACAGAAGGAACTGGAGCAAGTACAGATTTCTGAGATGAAAATGGGGTGATCCAACAATTCAGTATTGTACCAAATTATATTTTATGTGTCCAAGCATGCTAAATACTCTCTGAGTAGGAGAAAAATTCCATATACCACCAAAAAAAAAAAAAAAAAAAATATTGAAGATATATTTCAAAAGACCAGGAAGTAAAACATAATTAGAAATAAAAATCTGGCCTGGCATGGTGGCTCACGCCTGTAATCCCAGCACTCTGGGAGGCCAAGGCAGGCAGATCACATGAGGTCAGGAGTTCAAGACCAGCCTGACCAACATGGAGGAAACCCTGTCTCTACTAAAAATACTAAATTAATCAGGCGTGGTGGTGCATGCCTGTAATCCCAGCTAACTCAGGAGGCTGAGGCAGGAAAATCAGTTGAACGGAGGTTGTGGTGAGCCAAGATCGCGCCATTGCACTCCAACCTGGGGAACACTAATAGTATTCTATAAAATTCTACTACTGCAAAGTATCCACTTGTTGGACATATTACAACGAATACCATCAATACCATTCTACAATGCATTAATAAGCTCACAAATAATTAGAGAAAATCCTTAGGTACCAGGAAAAAATTAAAAGTAAACTGAAATAACAAAAGGGTGAACTTAAATCAGTTGAACGGAGGTTGTGGTGAGCCAAGATCGCGCCATTGCACTCCAACCTGGGGAACGCTAATAGTATTCTATAAAATTCTACTACTGCAAAGTATCCACTTGTTGGACGTATTACAACGAATACCATCAATACCATTCTACAATGCATTAATAAGCTCACAAATAATTAGAGAAAATCCTTAGGTACCAGGAAAAAATTAAAAGTAAACTGAAATAACAAAAGGGTGAACTTAATCTCAAACAGCAGTACTGACTTTGAAGCAAAATTCGTACAAGGAATCAGAGTTTTAGAAAAGATAATAAATAACAATCTCCCCTGAGAATGCATGGTCTTAGGCTTGCTCACATAAAAATCTGCTGTTCAAATTCATACAACAACCTGGTAAGGAAACAGCCAGGCTAAACAATTCAATTACATTAGCTCTAGATTGGTAAGACCCACTGACCCTAGCAGAGGCAAAATGTGAACAGACCTAGTAAAAGAGATCAGAGTAAATCTAGAAGGGCCATCAACAGTAATCGGATTACCAGCCATGAGTCAAAGGCCTAAGATTACCTTTATTCAGATTCAGATTGTAAATGTCCAGTTTTGAAAAAAAAGTGCATGTTCACAAAAGATTACTGAATTTAGAATAATCCTCTATTTGAAGCTGTTAGAAAATCACGAGGAAACACCTACCCAAGCTCTCACAACATACAAAATACTCTCAAATTACGAAGGGTGGTCTAATTATTTATACTGATGATGGTAAGATAATAAAAATATTCCTAACTAAAAGTGAAGTTACCCATATGTTCAAAGATTTTAGTGTAACTAATAAGATAATAATAATAATAACATATATAACATTCAACTCTAAAAGCTAAATGTTTAATAAGATTTGTTACTGAAAGAGTCAGAATTATGAAAGAACTTTTATAATCTGTACCAATAACTCTAGAACATTAATTCTTGTCACTAACTTGTCTCTCTACTGCAGAGATTATCTACTCTAAGGAAAAGTAACTAAAAAATTATTCAAGAAAATCAATAACTTTTATTTTTGTTACATTTTCTCAAGATTTTCAAGGAAATATTTTGTTAGTATAGGAGAATTCTAAATATATTATTTGGAAATTAGCTCTTAAAATATTTGGCCTATTAACCAAAAATATTGGGTTGAAAATAATGAAGAACCATTTATTAAACACTTATTATATGCCAAGTATTCTAAGTTTTATATAGGCATTAATAATCCTATGCATAGATAACATAGTTATTCTAACTTCATCAGAAGGGATATTGAAGCACAGAGGAATTAAGTAAATTTTGCAATTATATAGCTTGCAAGTGGTGGAACCAGACTGTAAAACGAGGTATTTTCACTCCAGACCACACACTATTAATTATATAATAAAATACTGCTTTGCAAAGCTGTGAGGACAAATACTCATAAAGGACTTTTAAATTTAAATATCAGAACAACTTACATATCACATGACTTGAAAGAAGTTTTTAGTCCATGGGCCGAGAGCATTTTTAGAGCAGACAATTAACTTATGGTTTTTGTAATAAAGAATGTTAGCATGCACAGTGTAAGTTAATACAATACTAATCAAATTAATTTCCTACATATGAATTTTAATTTTAAGCTACATTGAAAATATTAGAAGAGCTGACTTCTGAATTTTTATGGAAAACAATAGATACCTATGCCTGAAACTATCCATATATACTAAAAGAGACAGAGAGAGGGAGAGAGATATCAATAAGGAAAGTAAATAATACCAATAAATAATCCATGCAAATAGTATAGCTGAAAGTCAAAGAGTTAAGTCTTCAAATTACAGGCCAAAGGGAAAATACATGAAATAAGCAGTCGTATCCAAACCTGTATGAAGAGCAAAGAAACTGCATGGAAAAGAGAAGAAATCAGGGGCTTATATTGGTGCAACTGAGGTAAATTGATCCACAGAAAAAGAATATTAGCTTGGATAAGTAAATATTGAAAGTAGGTCTTCTGCCAGGTAGATTAGAGAACTAGTTATTGGGGAATCAAAAGAAAGGAACTTGAAGATGCATATGATTAAAGATGTCAGTTATGGGAAGTGAAGGTGTTGCTTAATGGCTCTGTGGTAGTAGTAAAGACAGAAACAAGTTGTAGAAATTAAGAGCCCAAAGAAGCAAACAAAACAAAATCATAAATTAAAAGACATACAACCACCCCCACCAATTGCAACCTCTTAAATAAATGGTGCTTCAGATTATTAATTGAAGAGGGTACACATGAGTTAATAAATCTAATAAACTACCCATATTCCCCATTCAAGCTTAAATATGTGTTTATTACAGGTCAAGTAAGGTAAACAAAAAATTACAATCAATAGAATGTCAGTAAAATCAGTCAAAACTACCATAAGAACAAAATAGAAGAATAAAACTGTTCTGGTCAATCAAATTTCTCCCTAACACAATCTAAAGCACAGAAAACTTGTAACCTAACACCTTCATCAGAAAAAAATAGCCTTAAAACCATTTTCAGATATTTAAAAAACATTCAAACCAGAAATTTAAGATTTAAAAAGATGAAAAAAAAAAAAGATGTAAACAAGACATAAGCATCCTCAGGAAAGAGCAAAAGAAAAAGATAAAGTAATCTTAGAAATAAAGATGAAATTAAAACGTAACAAGGGTAGAATATATTTGACTATAAAAGTAATAAGAGGCATTTAGAGAATGAATAAAAATGACCGAGAGAATGAAAATGAAATTAAGAAGTAAAATGTGAGAAATATAAAAGATAAAATGAGACTGTCCAATACACATATAATTGGAGTCCACAACAAAAAAACCAAACCAATGGAATAAAATTAATATTTTAAAGGATAGTCTAAGAAAACATTCCAGAAGTAAAAGAAGACATAAATCTGTATTTTGAAAGAGTTCATGCACTTAGAAAAGTTGATCCAGAATGGTCAATTTAAACATAGACTAGGAAAACTATTAGAATTTAAAGATAAAGAAAAGTCTTCACAAAAGATCAAGAAGTTTATAATTAAAGAAAAGGAGGTTAGAATAAGAGTCTCTCAACAAAACTCAAAGGAAGACAACAGCAGAACATTAATTTCGAGAAATTCAGGGAACTAAAGTAAGCTGTTCTTCAAATTTAAAGTCTATATAAAAATAGTGTTAAGTGTGCAAGTTCTCACAGGATATTATAGAAATCTACTGTAATAGAAGCTTCATTCAACATGAAGATATCTGCAAAAAATGGCACAGAATAACTGATAATAGTTATGTAATATTTTTAATTGCAGATATAAGATGAAAAACTAAATAAAGCAAAGCCTTTGGACAAATGTATAATAATGTAAATATTATGTGTCTGACAAATGTAAATAATGAAACTAAATAAATTAGAGAAAAAGGAACACAGAAAAGGGAAATCAAATAAATGTATTAATCCCTAAATAAAAAATAGGAGAGAATGAAAGAATACATCATTAAAGCTGAAAACCAATGGTAGGAGCCTAAATATATATCATAGAAATTTGAAATAAAGCATAAAATATATACTTTGTTAACCATATAGGTAGTATAAAATAATAGTTGAAATAAACAGTATCAGTCATATTAGTCAATGTAAGTGGTCTTAACATATTTATTTTAAAAAGATTTTAGGTTGGCTTACAAAATGAAAGCCAGTGCTACACTGTATGCAAGAGATAAATCTAAAACCAAGTGATTCAGAAAGGATGAAAATAAAGGGATGGGCGAGGGCATACCAGCAAACTGCAAATAATAATAATAATAATAATAATAATAATTAAGAAGTGGTTGAGATAATTATAACAAACAAGGTACAATCCAGACCAGAAAGCATTAAGATTTTTTAAATAACAACTTTATAACAAAAATCAAAATTGGACAATGAAGATAGGAGCTATCAATTTCTATGCAACAAGTAACGTATTGACCAACTTCAGAATTACAGATGATGCTAGCACAAGTAGACAGAAACACATTATTTAAAGGAGATTTTTAACTCACACTCCCTACCAGATAGGTGGAAAAAAACTAAATGACAGAATCAATAAGATGAAAAATAGTAGGTAGATAGATAGAGATATATTCAAGTTCACATCGCAAAAAACAAACATTTACCTTATTCTAAGGCACACATGGAACATTTTTAAAAACTATACAGGCATACCTCAGTGATATGGCAAGTTTGGTTCCAGACCACCACCATAAAGGAAAAATTGTGATAAAGGAAGTCACATAATTGTTTTGGTTTCCAAGTGCATATAAAAGTTATGTGTACACTAGACTGTAGTCTGTTAAATGTGCAATAGCATTATGTCTAAAAACTCAATGTACATACCTTAATTTTTAAATACTTTATTGTTTAAAAATGCTAACCATTATCTGAGTCTTGAGCAAGTTATAATCTTTATGCTGGTAGAGGATCTTGCCTCAATATTGATGGCTGCTGACTAATTAGAGTGATGGTTCCTGAAGGTTAGGATGACTGTAGCAATATCTTCAGATAGGACACCAAAAAAGTATGCTCCATGGAGTGATTCTTCTTTTTACAAAAGATTTCTCCACAGCAGGCAATACTGTTTGATAGCATTGTACTCACAGCACAATTTCATTCAAAATTGAAGTCAGTTCTCTCAAACCCTACCACTGCTTTGTCAACTAAGTTTATGAAATATTCTAAATCTTTTGTTGTCATTTCAACAATGTTCACAGCATCAAAAAAACACTTTTTTTGATCATGTATAAAAAGAAACTTCTCATCCATTGAAGTTTTATTATGAGATTGCAACAATTCAATCACATCTTCAGGCTCCACTACTCTTGCTTGTCCTCTTGCTATTTCCATCATATCTACAGTTACTTCCTCCCTGAAGTCTTGAATCCCTCAAAGTCATCCTTGAGAGTTGGAATCAACTTCTTACAAAAGCCTGTTAATGCTGATATTTTGACTTCCTTTCATAAATTATTAATGTTCTTAATGACATCTAGAATTACCAGAAGTTTTTCAATTTATATTACCCATATCCATCAAAGGAGTCAATATTTATGGCAGCTATAGCCTTACAAAATATATTTCTTAAGTAATAATACTTGAAAGTCAAAATTATTCCTTGATCTATGAGCTGCATAATGGATGTTGTGTCAGCCGACAGGAAAACAACATGAGCCTCCTTGTACATCACCAACAGAGCTCTTTGGTGACTATGTCAATGTGCAGTACTATTCTGAAAGGAGTCTTTTGAGCACTAGGTCTCAACAGTGGACTTAAAATATTCAGTAAATCACACTGTAAACAGATGTGCCATTATCCAGGCTTTGTTATTCCATTTACAGAGAAAAAGCAGAGTAGATTTAGCATAATTCTTAAGGGCCCTAGGACTTTTCAGAATGGTAAATGATCACTGAATTCAACTCAAGTCACAAGCTCCATTAGCCCTTAACAAGAGAGTCAGCCTGTCCTTCAAAGCATTGAACTCAACATTAACTTTTCCTCTATAGTTATGAAAGTCCTAGATGGCATCTTCTTCCAATAAAAGGCTTTTTGCCTATACTGAAAATCTGTTGTTTAATGCAGCCATCTTCATGAACTGTCTTAGCGAAATCTTCTGGATAACTTGCTGCAGCTCCTACATCAGCACTTGCTAATGCAGCTGGTGACTTAAGTTGAATTCAACTCAACAGTTGTTGCTTCATCTTACATTTTTATGTTGTGAATACTGCTTCTTTCCTTAAACCTAATAAACTTCTGTTAGCTTCCAGCTTTTTCTGTAGCTTTTTCACCTCTCCCTGCCTTCACAGAATTAAAGAGAATTAGTACCATATCTGGATTAGGCATTGGCTTTAGATAATGTAGTGGCTAGTTTTATCTTATTTCCAGACCACTAAAACTTTCTCTATATCAGCAATAAGGCTGCTTTGCTTTCTTGACATTCATGAGTTCACTGAAATAGCACTTTTAATTTCCTTCAAAAACTTTTACTTTGCATTCTCAACTTAGCTGACTGTTTGGTGCAGGAGGCCTGGCTCTTCTTCTGTCTTGACTTTCAACATTCCTTTTCCACTAAGCTTAATCAGTGCTAGCTTTAGTGTTATCGTGGTGTTATTAATTGGCTTAATTTCAATATTGTTGTGTCTCAGAGAATAAGGAGGTTCAAGGAGAGGGAGAGAGATGGGAGAGCAGCTGGTTGGTGGGGCAGTCAGAGAATGTGCAACATTTATCAATTAAGTTTGCCATCTTATATAGGCATGGTTTGTGGTACCCCAAAACAATTACAGTACAATAGTATTTGAAAGATCACTTAACAGATATAGTAATGATAATAATAATAATAATAAACTTAAAATATTTTGAGAATTATCAAAATGTGAAACAGAGATAGAAAATAGGCGTATGTTGAAAAATGGTGCCAATAGACATGTTCAATGCAGGGTTGTCACAAATCATCAATTTGTAAAACATGTAACATCTGTGAAGCATAATAAAGCAGGGCAAAATAAAATGAAGTATTCCTGTATAATAAACTATTACAAAAATCTTAATAATTTCTACAAGAGGAAAAATAGAAACTTGACCACAACATCATAACATTTTACAGTTATAGCAATATTTTAAGGTTATTGCAAATTGAATTTTAAAACTCTCTAATAAGTAATTGTTGAGCAAAAGGAAAAAGACCAAAATAAAATTACAGATCTACAGGATTTATGGCATCACATTAAATCACTAATAAGCAGAAAATATATGAGTTAAATTCCCAATTGAAATAGCTAGAAAAGAACAAAATGTAAACCTAAGCAAAAGAGAACAAAATAAAATAAAAGCAGTTATTAATAAAGTTAGAAAACACACAAAAAAGTTAATTAAAAAACAAAACAAATCATTGACTAATCATTAAAAGAAAGCAAAAATACATGAAATAATAAACTACGGGGACAAAATAAACATTAAAGTAACAGTAAATTTGAAAATCATGTGACTTTTACCTTTTACTTTGCACAACAAATAAACCTGAAAATCTAGATGAAATGACTAATTCTACAGAAAAATATTTTTACCAAATTGATCTCCGTAGGAACTGAAGGTGTAAACAAACCAATTTCCATAGCAGAAATAGAGAAAATTAGTAAAGTATTACCCCACATACAGATCACCAAGTCCAGATGTTTTCAAAGGGAAATTTCCAGAAATCTCCAAGGATGAAAATAAAAGTCCAATGCTGTTAAATAATTCCAGATCATAAGGGGAAAAAATAAAAACTTCCAAATTCTGTTGTATTTCTTGGGAGAGTACACAAAACCTTGATACCTAAACCTAGTAATAATAGCTTTAAAAAATTAAAATAACATTTATTAATATTTCTTCAAAATTGTAATTAAAATATCAGCAAACAGAGTCCAATAGTATATACAAAAAATACATCATGGTCAAATGGTATTTATTCCAGGAATGCAAGGGCAGCTTAATATTTGGAAATCCATCAGTGCATCAGTGTACTTCACCATATTAATAAACATAAGAAAAAAATCACATGATTGATTCCATAAATGTCAAAAACTTAAAAGGAGATTCAACACATTTCAGCACCCATTTTAAATAAAATAGATGTGTGTGTGTGTGTGTGTGTGTGTGTGTGTGTTGTGTGTATCCTAAAGCCAGTATCTGACCTATTTGACTTAATAGGAAACACAAAAGACATTGCCTTTATGGTCAGGAAGAAGGCAAAGTGTTCACTGTCTCCAATTATAATCCTGCATTTGAGATATTAATCAATGAAAGTAGATATGAGGAAATAGAGGCATAAGAACATAAAAGAAGAATAAAACATCGTATTTGAAGATGACAAGATAGTATACATATAAAACTCAAGAGGATTTAATGACTAAACTGAAACCAAAAATAAAATTTAGAACAGTAGAAAGAGAAATACTATACACAATGTACTCCATATATACAAATTATCAAATAGAAGATACAATGTAAGAGAAATACTATTTATCACGGCCACCAAAAAAAAAAAAAAAAATGAAGTATTTAGAATTAAACCTAACAAGTGATGTTAAAAAGGTTTCTAAAGAAAACTTTAAAATATTCTGAATGAAAAGTGAACTTAAAGGGAAAACTGTCTGTTCTTATATGGTCTGAGTCAACACCAGGAAGATGTCAATTCTCACCATGTTAATATAGAAACAATGTGACTCCACAAAAATACTAAGAACAATATGTTTGAAGTCAGATAAGCTGATTTTAAATTTTTAAGGAAAATAATTATGGTAGAAAAACTAGAGCAATCCTTCAAAAGGGGAAATAGAATGCCTAGCCAAACAGATACTAAGATATAATCAAGGCATGGTGTTATGGGAGTATAAACAAAACCAATGAGAAAGCCCAGTACATATGTAAATTTATATATATACACACACACACATATATACACACACACACATTTATATATACATACATTATATATATGTACCATTTCCAATCACTTCTTTTGGGGAAATATATAAAAAATCTGATCTATACCTCAAATATATCAAAATAAACTAAAAATAGATCAGATATCTGAATATAAAAAATGAAATCATATATATACTAGAAAAGGACATATATTAATTCCTTTTTAACCTTGATATGGGGAAAGCCTTTCTACTACTGCAAAATCCAGATACAATAAAAGATAAATTAAACTACATAAAATATTTTAAAATAACCTTTTGTGGGTAAAAACACCATAAGCAAAATCAAAAGAAAAATGACAAAATGTGAGAAAATATTTGCAACATATATTGCAGATAAAAGGTTAATATTCCAAAAATACAAAGAAATCTGAAAAATGAGAGACATGAACATACGTTCCACAGAAAAAAAATATACAAATGGTCTTAAAATACATGTAAGAAGCTTCCAGTCACTTAATTTATAAAAACATAAATTAAAACTCCACTGACTGACCATTTCTCACTTATCAGGTTGACAGAAATCCAAAGCTTCACAATACACCCTCTGCTAGTGAGGTTGTGAAGAAACACATCCTCATACATTGTTGGTCAGAACATCACATTATGCCATCCTGTGGAGGGGAATTTAGCAAAAGCTAGCAAAACAAAACCTATCCTTTGATCCAGCAGTACCATTTCTAAAAATGTAATCTGAGGATATATCTCTACAACTATAAAATGTATGTATAAGTATATAAGTGTATTCATTGATACATTAATTATAATAGCAAAATATTGAAAACAACTTAAACTCCCCCCAGTAGCAGGCAATAGATTTTTATACATTACTGTACATCCAAATATGGGTACTTTGTAGCTATACAAAAAGACTAAAGAAGATGTCAGTAAACTGGTAAGGAGTGATTCCCAGGGTATATTGTTAAATGTAAAAATATATATTATAACCTATTGTGTAAGAATGAAGAGAATGAAGAAGACACACATTAAGCGTGTTTGTTTGTGTATTTATTGCTTAATATATTTGTGTATGTATTTGCAAAAATAGACACACACAAAAAAACAGAAACTAATGAAAATTGTTACGTAAAGATGAAAAGTGGGAACAAAGTAGAAGAGAAAGAAAAAAAATCAAACTTCTCTGATTCAGCCATATATATATATATATAGTATTTGATATGTAAGCATATCACTTCTTTATATAAATTTAGAAGTTAAATTAAATCAAGAATCCAAAAAAACACACTAAAATTGAATAAAAATAGAAACAAATTTAGCTATAGCAAATTTATATCATACGTGTCTGTACACACACACACATAAATTAAGAAATTTTGGAACATAGTACTGTGATTATAAACCCCTAGTAGAATACATTTTAAAGACAAAAAGAACTTTAAAAAACTTTAAGTTTACTTAGCAAGATTACTGTTGGTAGTGGTATTGGTGTAGTAATTCTGAAAATATTTTGTGGGTGCTGTAAAATACACTAAATGAATAAATATATTGGTGTTGAGAGTCAGGATCCTCACTGTGGGAAAAGTAAGATTCCAACATAGACTGGAGGAAAGTGTCAAAGAACTCTGCAAGGTAGCTTTCAGTATAAGAGATATATATACTGCATTGACTGACTGAATAAGCATACAATGAACCTGAATCTTGGTTTCTAAACAGAGTTCCCCACTATAAGGAACCAGAGCTCTTTGGAGAAATGGTTGATTCCAGCTCTTAGGCCTGGAAAGTGCAAGGTAGGTTTGTAACATACCGCTGAGACAGAAAGCAAAGAAAATGCCCAAAGATTGATAAGGCTATATCAAACGACACAAATTCTACTTGAGGGGGCTTCTACTTTACATATTTGGGATAATTTGAAGAATCAAAAGAATAATGATGGCAATAGATGATAACACATCAAATATTTTTAAAATTCCTAAATCCATAATGATATTTTAAAAAATAAAAGAGATGGGGAAGAGAAAGTTCTTCCTTGAAGAAAGTCTATTAGTAAATATTTAAAAAGATATAAATTAAAAAATTATAATTTTGCAAGCACTAATGCTAAGATTATCATGAATGTTAAAAAATACTAAATCAATTTTTTGAGAGCAAGATTTGTATAGATTCCTAAAACATTAACCACAGTTATCTATCAACTGCAAGAAAACAGTTTACCTTTTACAATGAAAGCATCTCAGAGACATCGCTTTAATCAAATAAACAATAAAGCATCACTAATAATGGAACAAGTCAATATTATTAATGAGATACACTGAGAAGGACACAAGATCATCTATTTATTATTCTTGACAAAAACTATTTAAACTGATTCTAAAAAATACAGAAATAATCAGTGGGACATTGTAAAAACAAAAACAAACAAACAAACAAAAAAACACTGGCCTGGACTTTTCAAAATTTCAAATTCATGAGACAAGAGAGGGACTATTCTATATTAAAGACAAGGCAACTAAGGGTATCGAATAATCCTTGATTGAATCATCAGTTGAAAAGTGAAACAACTATAAGAAATATGAATGTCATAATGGAAAAATTTTAATATGGACTGATATCGGGTATTTTTCTTACATCAGTAGTTTATACTTTGGGTGTAACAACAGCATTAAAGTTATGAAGAAGAATGTCCTTGTCTTGAAGAAATAGATGTTGAAGTATTTGGGGTGAATTATCATGATGTCTGCAACTGAGTTCTAAATGGTTCAGTAAATATATCTCTGTGTGTGAGAAGGACACAGAGAGAGACAGAGAGACTGGAAATGTAGGAAATTGGTAACCTCTGGTGTACTTAGATGAGGCATATGAGTGTTCATTATATATGTTTTTAGTTTATTGATAGGTTTGAAATATTTCAAAGTAAAAACTTCAGAAATGAAAAAAATCATTTAGCATTAATGAACAGAATGTATTTATTTTTAAGAGTTTCAAAGTCATTATTTTAAGCAGCACAAAGCTAAGGCTATCTAAGACATAATAAAATTATAGTCAGGTTATTTAATTGCCTTTTATCACCTAAAAATAATTTAAATGGAAGCATATGCTGATTATTTACTTAGAGGAGTATTCTTATCAGAAAGAAGAATGTAATTTTCTCATATTTTGCCCTCATCCACCAAATATGTGTAATAATTCACAAGAATGTTGACTCATTTAATAGTTCCAGAAAAGTTTTGCAGATTTTGAGGTAGATGAGTTAAACTGAGGTCATCAATCCAATAAAAGCAAAATCACTTCTTAACTTCCACATTGGCATCCGGAACTCTGGCTACAAATCCCACCTCTGTTACTAACTAGACATGGAGTCAACATCTAACTTGTTCAGATTTCACATTTTTTATCTGTAAAATGTGAATATGAATACCTATATTATTCCTCACTTTGGAATGGATCATAAGTTAAATAAGTTTGAAGGATCATAAGTTAAATAAGTGATATCATTTAATAGCATGATGTCTAGCTAGACTAGGGGCTCCATTAATGTTAGTTGGATTTGGTATTGTCTAATAAAATCAATGGTTTAACTTGTTTTTGACACTTGAACTTGGTTCTTTCTATATTAATATAGTCATCGGTGCTGTCTGCAAGAGAGAATATATTGAATTTCATAAGTTACAAAGAACCAGAGATACATCTTCAATTAAAATTTGTACAAAATGACAGTTCTTAAAAAGGCACAAGTCCATAAGAAAACTAATAAGAAATTCTCATACACAATTGATCCACAAACGGTTTTTAATTAATACATTTATCTAATAGCTGTTCAGCTGTTACACTGGTGCGACTGAAATTAAAATACTACAAAACGGTGTTATCTTTCCAAAAATATACACTTAAAAATGATTTTACCTCTTATTTTCAAAGCAATATATTCAATCCCATTACATTTGAATTGGTAATTACTAGACAACTTCCAAGCAAGTCTAAACAGGTAGTTTCCCTTTTTATAGAACTATGCCAAAGTTATCAGAATAGAGTCCTCTTATAGATTAATAAAGCAGGTAGTAATCCATTTGGCACACTTTGAGAAATATCATGGCAGAAAGATTCTCAGTCTTCTTCCTCTTTATAAATAACAAAAAGGTGCTAACAGTCAATATGCCTACAAAAAGGGCCAGCAATTGAAAAACCCCTCCTATCCTCAAACATATTTTAAGCTATTGCATTTCTTTTAAATATGCTCCAGTGGGAAAAGGTGTATAAAGGGAAGGGAACAGTGGGAGTGAGATGAAGGAAAACCTCCTAAATTGCTACTTTTCCACAGGCTTAACTGTAAATAGCAGATTACAGAACCAGAATCAAACACAGCATTTGGGTGGGTGGCTGAGCTGTAGAGAAGACCCCTTCTTCCATTCACTCATATTAAATACACCATTGATTTGTGCGAATTCTTGTTTTATAATTAACCAAGAAAAGTTTAGTTGTGACCAGAAGCCATCAAATTAGAGGAGACAAGAATAATGAAGGCGATGGCATAATTCCCTGCCTGACGCTTTCAAGGTTCCAGAGGTAAAGGTGAAAAAGTGACAGAACTGTCTTATGAGAGATGTCCTGTGATTCTTAGGAAGCCTGAGATACTGAAATATTTTCATGAGAGTCTTTGGGTAGCTCTTGGCACAAGTGCAATTCTGAGTTGGGGAAAGAGCCTTTCTGCCTGCTGTTTCTTCACATCCTGCACTTTTGTGACACTCAGGGCTGGCAGGCTTCCGGACACTGCCACCCACACCCTGGAAAGAGAGGAAGGCCCCTGTCAGCATAGGCAGGAGGTGAAACTCTGTGAAGCAGTTCTGTGGATGGAGACTCCATCCATGGAGAAAAACAAAGGAGAACATGAATATTTAGTCATGGCGGGGTGGGGTGGGAAATGAGACTATGAACAAATGTTAGGCCCCCATCCCATTAATTTATATCACGTCCTGCCACTGGACCAGTATCCCTAAAAGAGCATTTTATCCTTTTTGTAAATTTTTCATCAAAAATCATTAGATGTAGGATAAACAAAACATTCTGATCACGACCTTCTAAAATGTGGCCTCAATGAATTCCCTTTCATTCTCTATGAAGAATCTCACATAACCTAAACATATTTGCCACTTCCTTTCTTCTCCCAGTTTCTTACCTTGATTAAAGCATATCGTTTCTTGAACTTTGTACAGTCTCCTGCATCCTCTCCTGCCCGTCTAAATACAAAGCAAGTAAAGCACCATCAGTTCCATAAACACTTTCCAGCCCTCAACAAACTACTTTGATCTACTGCTCTTCCCAAAATATGACACAAATTGTCCATATTCAGATATTAGCATTGCAAACTTAAAAAATATACACAGTTTGAGACTTCATCAGTTACATATTGTTTGGGAACATCTTTTTTTCTGTTGTCTAATTTTGTACTTGCAAGGCCTTTGTATTTTATTTTGTCTGGCCTTCCCATTTATAAACTAAGTTTCTTGACGACAGGTTCTACGTTATTCTCATCTTTGCATTTTCTACAGTGCTTAACATGGAGAAGTCCTCTATAAATATTTTTGGTGGATAAATTGACTCATTTATCTAGCATGGTATTAAGAAAAATGAGAAAGAATATTTGGAGTAACATCTCATCACATTTTGAAATGTTACTTTTTTTTCTCTATCCAGAAAAGTCTCTTTTCAGTTCTAATCCGAACTTCCTAGTAACTGAGGTAAAGTCAAATAAGCAAGCCACAGTCTGCTAGCACATAACAGCAAAAATTTCCCTAACCCACAAGGATAATCATCAAAGAGATAAAATATTCATAGTCAACTCTTCTTTTAGGTTTACAAACAGTGAATATATTATATAACCAACCAGACTGAAAGTGAGATCTACCACAACAAGGCACCATGATCCTTTTATTTTCCATTATGCGTTATTTTAAAGAAATTTAATAACAAAACAAAAGTGCCAGGAAACCTGAGATCTAAATAAGTTCTTTATATTAATCTTTAAGATATATTTTTAGGTACTAAAATAAAGTCTCTGTTTCCAAGTTCTTTGTCGATTAGTCAACCACACTGGAAGAAAGACTAAAATTTTTTTTTAGTTTTTTGCCTCCTTATTCATTAAGGATAAAAAAAAAATCACACTGAAACTATCAGCTGCTCAAAACTCATATTTCTCCAGCACAAAGATTATTAATAATTATTATATATAAATTATAGGATGTTCTATTTTAATAATTTCTTATATGCCTCAAAAGCACTGCTTTCCTTTCTTACATGAAGTCTTGCCTCTCTTTTATTCCTTTACTTATACATTAACATTTATAATTCCTATGTCACAAAAATATACAATAAGAAGAAATCTCTTCATTGATTATTAGTATGAGAAATCAGACCTATGTTAGATTCAACACATTGGAAAACAAAATGAAAAAACCGATCCCCAACCTCTAGTGCAAGAGAAATTAAGCAGAAAGAGTTGCCTCTGTTGGGTTTTAAAAACAATATATAAAACTAAATGGATAGGGAAGGAAAGCAAATAGTTGATTCACATGACCAGGGTGAAAAGAAAAACAAACATTATAGTTGCAAAAACATATATTCCATAACAAGTTCTTAAGACTCCCAGGTGCAACATCAGCAGCGCTCGAGTCTCGATTTTTATTGTAATCTTGTGGCTTTTTATTTGTAACTTATATGAAAAGAATCATATTGATTGGGGCAGATTTAACTCAGTAAAACCTATTCTACTGAGATTGTCTGTGCTAGGTGATTTTATCAAGTTCTCTTTTGGTTTCATTTTCTTCCTCATCCCTATTCCCAGGGGAGGCTGCAGCCTAGCTTGCAGAGCAAATTGCCCTAAATTGAGTTCTTTCTCTGGCATAGACAGGGCTGCCTTTGGCTCCTCGGCTTGAAAACTTTATGCATTCTTTTTTCCTTCTTCCTTAACAATCCCCTTCCCTTTTTCCAATTAAAATGGAGAAGTTTGCACCGGTACCTGCTCCCAATTAAATGAATACTGCATTACCAGCCGCACTCCCGGATCTTCTTTACCCTCCCTTCATTAGCCTTATTCCTCTGAGGCTGCCTGGCTGTCTGCCAGGGACTTATGGCAAGAATTCAAAATCTTGCACACTTTATCCCCTCCAAATCATTCTTGAATATAAGCAGTCTGCTCCTTAGGCCTAGCAAGAGAAATCCAAGAACGTGTTCAAAATGGATAGGGGGTTGGGAGGGAGAGAAGAGAAAAAAAATGATTTATTTAAAAGGCTAAAAGCCTATGCAAAGAAAGACAAGCTAAGAGAGGTTAAGCTTCCCAGTTAATTGACCTTAGTTTCTTTTTTAAAAGCTTGAGTAGGAAGAACAACAAATGACAGTTCAATGGCCTTGCTTTATTTCTGAGTGCCTTCATGTCTACAGGAAGTACATCATCATCTTCGCACCTCAGGCATACCGACTCCCAACACTCAAAATAATGTACCATGACTGAAGAGGCCAATATTGGAAGCTTAAGCAACTGCTGTTATATATATATATATATATATATATATAGATCAACATGAAATTTTCCAACAAATGTGAATGCTATGGGGCCATTGCATCAGCCATTCTCAACTGACACTTGGAATCAGTGAACATGCATCAAGCTGTCATGAATGATGACCTAGGTGTCAGACCAAAAAAACAAATGGGCATTTTGTGTGCCTCCACTACTCTCTAAAACTTTGCAAATTTCATTTACAGAACTGTTGAGCATACTTGAGCAGAATATGTGATCAAATTCCAATTCTAGTACATACTGTGTGTGTGACCTTGGGCAAGTTATTTAACTTCTCCAAGGCTCGTGGTCATCATTTGTAAAGTGGGACTAATAACTATATCCAGAATGATATGCTTTTTGTGCATTAAATAGTTCATGTAAAGCACTGAGCACAATTCCTGGCACGTGGTACATAGTTAGCTACTGTATATTCTCATTATTTTGCTACTATTATTAATGCTAGGCAAAAATTACACCATATGATCTGATAGAACTTTTGGAGCCTTTCCCAGAATATGGCAAGGGCTAAAGACAATTTGCAGATGATTTTTAATTTTACAAAATTAAAAATGTGCAATTGGATTCTCAGAAGTTGACCCTTGTTTGGCACAGAACCCAACACAGCTATGACATCTGATAAGGTCAATATTGGAAAACCTATCCTTTAGTGGTAATTATAAGTCATCAAATTCTTCAAGCACCTTAAAGAATATATCACCATTGCTGACTTTTTATCAGAACAATATGTAATTTCACACTTCAAAAAGTCGTCACCAATTTGTTTCAGTTCTTAGAATTAACATAGTATTTGTTTTATCTCCTAGTGACAAACTTCCCAAGCATGCTATAATGCCGCAGTTCATCACTTGAAGAAAAAAAGCAAAGCAATGCAAAAAGCCATAATTACTAAATCATTTTAAGTGGCTCTATTGATAAAAAGACAAAAAAATCATATATATGAATTGGGATAAATATGATAAACAAATTCCTGCTGACTGTTTTTTATCTCCAACAACAGACACCACTGATGTCTGTACACGAGCTGCACAATTATTGACTGATTTATAAGAAATATGCTGTGTGTTGTCTAAGAAACCCAAGGCAGTAGACATAATCTCAAAATAGGAAGTCACTTTATAAATAGCTATTTTTAATGTGTGAAATTTTTAACTAATATCTAACAGTTGTACATGTTTGGGGGATACCTGTGATATTTTGATATCTGTATACAATGTGTAGTAATAATCCAATCAGGTAATTGTTACATCCATCGTCTCAAGCATTTACCTTTTCTTTGCGTTGAGAACATTACAATTCTTCTCTTCTAGAAAATAACTATTTTTGATTGATCAAATCCAGGTCAAATTTCCTATAGCACTTTACAATAATTATTAGGAATGCAAGCACTGGAATCAAAGATCTGGAATTATATTACAGCCTCAACTTGCTTGCTATGTAACCTCTAAAAAGTCATTTAACTTATCAGACCCTCTATTTCCTCAAATAGGGCTTATAACATGTGCAAGGTGATGTTTTTAAGGATTACATTTAAAATGCTTAACTTGAGCCATAAGAAGCTCTCTACTTTACCATGATCATGATCATCATCACTATTATTACTGTCAAGTTTTTTTACTTTTCAAAAATTAGTTCTTAAAATAGGAAAATAATGTGAAATATGAAGCAAGAGATTATGATGTATATCAAATATTAGTGAGAATGCATTGATCCCACTAGAGGTAACACACACTCACTGATTCAGATCATGCATATTTGAGGACAGCTAAATTAGGATCATTCTCAGAAATTATACTTTAAGGAATGGATTGAAAAATCTACTACATCCAGGAAGTTATATATATATATAGTTATTTAACAAAAAGACAGAATTACATGCACTAGCACAGAAGATACAAATCAAGTCACATAGCAATGAGGGAGAGCCAGTACTTAAGCTCAGGTCTGCCAATTCCAGGTAAAGGTCTTTCATGTGATATTTATACTCAGTAAGTCAGAGATGCCATCTTACCTGGTTATGTGAGAAAAAAGAAAAGATTCAACAGGAAGGTAATAATATTTTCCATTGTTGCACTATCACAAGCATTTTAAAATTACAAAACTAATTTTAAATGAAAATGTGTTCTTAAACCTCAAGTGTCACATGTATCCCCTTGAACCTGCCTATCGACCAAAGATCCTATCTTGGTTAGTGGCACTACCATTCACCTATCCCAGAAACCTGGGAGCCATTCTGCTATTTCCCCACTCAAAAGTCACCTTTGTACTAATAATTCCACTTCCATGACATTGGCTAAAACAGAATCATCTTTGTTGATACTTAGTTCAAAACCTCATTGTCTTATGCCTGAACTACTGTAATAGTCTCCAACTGGTCTCCTTTATCGCAGACTCTACCACTCATTGCATTCTCCAAATTCTCATCAAAATAATCTTGCTAACACAGTCTGATTGTGCTATTTCTCAGTTTGAAACCTGTGATCTCATGTCAGACTCTTCTCAGCCGAGCCCCATGTGCCTGCCCCTCCCTACCGTCATCCTTCATGCCCACTCTCATCCCCAGTGCCCTCCGTGTAACAGCCATATTCTTTTTCATTTTGTTACCTGTTCTTCTAGCTTATGTTAGTTCTGCAGTCTATAATGGTTTTATTTTCCCATTTAGCCTAAATATCACACGAGTGCTTGAAAAGAAACTTCTATGTAAGTTCTATATAGACCCATTGGGTGAAGCTTCTGTCAGCTACTGAGAGAAGTGTGTTAAGATATTTTTGAATTGTGGATTTGTCATTCTCCCATGTAGTGTTATCCATTTATGTTTATATATTTTTAAGTCAAACTTAATTTTTAAAATTTATATATATAAATATATATTTTGAAACAAGGTCGTATTCTGTCAACCAGGCAGTGGTGTGATCACAGCTCACTGTAACCTCCAAACTCCTGGGCTCAGGTGGTACTCCCACCTCAGCCTCCCAAGTAGTTGGGAATACAGGCAGGTGTCATCATGCTCAGTTAGTTATTTAAGTTTTAGTAGAGACAGGGTCTTGCTATGTTGCCCAGGCTTGTATCAAACTCTTGGCCCCCACTGATCCTCCTGCCTTGGCCTCCCAAAGTGCTGGAATTACAGGCATGAGCTACTACAACTGGACTTAAGTTAAACTTTAAAGGGTCTGTTTAGGTTATATATTTAATGTACTTTTAAAATTTATTTATTTGAAAGACAATTACTAAAATCTGTATGTAAATATTAAGACATTAACAATGAATTTTTTAATAAAATGACAATTTATAGTTGCATAAACTTATGGCACACAAAGAGATGTTAATAAGGAATAATTAAATCGAACTAGTTAACATATCCATCATCTCAAATACTTAATATTCTTTTGTGGTAAGAATATTAGAAATTTACTCTCAGCAATTTTGAAATGTATAGTACTCTTATTAACTATATCTATTTTTAACAATATTAGGCTTATATAATTTTCTAATATGCACACATATATATTTATATGTTCCATTTAACTTTATACAGGTTTAAATTATTCTGTAAGAAAATAATATAGTGATAATAACTGTCTTCGGGCTAGTAATTATCTGGGATTCTTTTTCATCATTTACTTTCATCGTTGCTGTGTCTTTATGTTTTAAGTATAAATCTTTAGAGAGAATACTACTGAAATTTTAAAAATCCAGTCTGACCAATTCTGTCTTTTATTTGGAGAGTTTACTCCATACACATTAATTGTGACTACTGGATTGTTTGAATTTACTTCACTTAATTTGTGCATCTGAGACTGCCCTATTTGATTTTTGTTCTGTCTCTCTTTTTAGCTTGTCTGTCTCTTTAATTCCTTCAAGAAGTGTGTACTGAACAATTACTATCTTGCAAGCACTGTTCTAGCACTGGAGATTGGAGCTGAAGGAGATAAAGACTCTTGCTCTCAGGGAGATTACATTCTAGTGGGAGAGGAGAGACAACGAATAAGCATGTAATTGAATATCAACATAAATAAATAGTAATGAAAATATTTTTAAAAGTTATGTTCTATTCTTATTGTCCTTACTCTTCTCAGAAGCTCATTTTTCTTCTGAGGCTATAGGAGTAGCTTTGTAATGGATCTCCCCTTGTCCTGTATCTCCTTTTCTAGTCCATCTGCCTCACTAATATTCTCATGTTGTGATTTAAATATTACTTTCCTAGCTTAAAACCTTCAACATCACCCTCTTGGCTACTTCATAGAACAAAAATAACTTAGGCCAACATTCAAAATCCTCTACAAAATGGGATCAACCTACATTTTCTACCTCTTTCTTCAATAGAAATATAGTGAAATATTGCTATACAACTTAGAAATATAGCAATAGAAACACAGCGAAATATACCTATACCACTTAATTCAACTGATGAGTAAAAGTTTATCTTGCTTGCTGGGGTGGGAATGATATGAAAGAAAAAGTGACAGAGTGGAGGAGAAGAGGAAAAGACTAGAAAAGAATTACTTTAGGTATAAAATGTTAATATCGCCTTTAAAATTTAGGGAAATTATTAACACATTAATTTGACTTTCTTTAGTATACATGTATGGAGCACCTGCTATATGCCAAGCACTGTGCTAAGCCCAAGGATTATAAAGACGAATAATAAGACGTAATATTTGCCTTCAAGGATGGTAGAGCTCAGTGAGAAAATGATAAATAAACAGATAGTTAGAATAAAATGTGCTAAGTATTACGACAGAAGGATCTGTGAAGTGCAACTAGAGAACTCAGGCAGGAGGCTCTGTAAAGGTTTCAGGTGAATTCGCTCTTCTACTGAGAAAACAGCATGAGCGCTGAGAAAGGCAGGCCTTCATGCTTTCAGAGCATTTAAGGACTCTTTTGCTTGCAGATATTATAGTAATAAATTGATATATTTAAAATAGTATTAATGTCACACCATAAAAGTATCACCAACTTTTGCATATACTGCTTTAAATTATTTCACGAACTTTTGATTAAACATAAGACAGTAAGGGTATGCAGTTATTTATTCCTCACCCTTGAAAACCATACTAAACTGACAGTAAAATAATTTTAAGGCTTAGAAACCCTTAAGGATGAAAAGAAGAGAAGAAGATACCAGATAAGTTATTTCAAAAACATTTCTGAAACGTTATAACGTAAATGGATGAATAGTAACTGCTTAGCAAACTAGATAAAGCTGAAGCCTTAACCTGAATTGAAGAAAACCAATAGGAAACTGCCAATTTTACCTCAAAAACCCAAAGAGATTTTCCCTTCAAGCTAGAGAAACTGAATGGCCCAGGGAATACATGCATATAAATATTTAGACTCTCTCAGTTAAAAAGCCATGTTACCACTTCATCATACTAATAAACCACAACTATCAAGATATCCCATTATAAAGACTTCCCAAATTATTATTTGGCTCTTTTACTCTTAAATATAGAGAAACAGTCAAGGACCCCCCAACCTGTGGAGAAATATTCTAACATGAAAGGAAAAATCCAAAACATAGAATTTGGAATCTGAATAAGGTTTCCAGAGAGAAAGTTGGGTTTCTGGACAGAAATACTAAAAGTGGAAGGCAATGAAGAGAAACTTTCAAAGTTTTGAGGGGAAATTATTTCTAATGTAAAATTGAATACCTTGCCAGAGTATAGATCAAGTATAATTACAGAATAAAGATATTCTGGTATATTCAAGGTCACAAAATTTTACCTCCTCAGTATTCTTGTCAGGAATTTTCTTGGAAATGAATTCCACTGCAAAGTTGACAGTAAACCAAGAAGAACATCAGGAAAGAGAAACATAGCTCAAGACAAAGATAAAGAGAAAATCTCAGAATGGTGGTGAGGGCTCTAGAATGGACACCTTCAAGAAAAAAAACAAGAAAAAATAATGTCTAAAAATATTGAAAGTAAAACAAATTCACTTAACATAGATGTGGCTATCAAAACCAGGAACACCTGTTGAAGGGAAGCTCAATATAGATTATGTATTCACATGGAAAAATGGAGAGGGTTGAAGAATAAGCACACAGATTATCAAAGGAAGAAAATTTGAAAACTGAAAAAGGAACTCAGTGTGTTCAATAACTGACCTGTTACAAAGTTTCATCACTTTTTAATGTTTAAAACATGATTTCAGGAAACTCTAGGAAAGGAAATATTTAAAATCAACTCCACTGACAAAGTTTTGCAAATTGATTTATTTGAAAAGCTCCTGATATACGCTGACATACTTCTTCACTGACAGCTAGATTATACAGAAAGGGTTTTTGTTTGTTGGAGATGTCATTGGTACCTTATTCTAATTACCGAAATAAATGTCATCGATGTGCCTCTCTCTTAAAAATTGTGACAAAAAAATAAGAAAATAAATTGCCTTGTTTAACTAGCCTCCTAAAGTTAAGGCTGGCTGAAAATTAGAATTTTTACCAAAACTACAAGGTCCCCTGAGACTCCCCAGAAATCTTACAATACAATTCAGCCTAGTTTGAGTGGCTATTCCCTACAACAATCTCTAATTGGTATGTGTAATAAAACCTAAGCTATATAAGCGAAACAAGATTTGGGGGGAAACTTAGTGATTATTTTTTAATTATGACTACTTTACTGGGCCGGGTGCGGTGGCTCATGCCTGTAATCCCAGCACTTGGGAGGCCAAGGCGGGTGGATCACCTGAGGTCAGGAGTTTGAGACCAGCTTAACCAACATGATGAAACCCCATCTCTACTAAAAATACAAAATTAACCGGGCTTGGTGGTGCGCACCTGTAATCCCAGCTATTCAGGGGGCTGAGAGAGGAGAATAGATTGAACCTGGGAGGGCAAGGTTGCAGTGAGCTGAGATCGTGCCATTATACTCCAGCCTGGGCAACAACAGTGAAACTCCGTCTCAAAAAATAAAATAAATAAATAAATAAAAATAAAGAATACTTTACATGAAGCTTCATTTGAATACTTTACTGTATTTTCATTCCTACAGGAAAAGTCTGCAAGGTAAAAAGAAACAGCTTATTCTTCGCTTCATTCTAGTATCACCTCAGACCTTCTCAAAGCACTTCAAACTTACTAGCTCATGAATTCAAAAACTTCATTAAGAAGCCAGGCTGGTTTAGAAAAATGACCATCCACTTTGGGTCAATCGAAAGTGGAGAAAGAGAGTTATGTTGTGGTCTAGGAATGCCTAATATGCTCAGTGTCCAGTTCACAAGTGAAATAGATTTATTTATGAAAAACAATAAGCTACCTCTTGTTTTCAAACAAAATTTCTTTAAATTTACATAAAATTAGACAAATTATGCTTTTCCCCTAAATTTAATAAATTTAATAAACTTATTCAGCCCTCTTCCAGTTTTCAACAAACTAAGCAAATGCTCATCGGAGAACAATGAAAACTCAGTAATTAGTTCAAAATTTATAAACTTACATCTGACGTCATTATCTGAATTCCTATAAATAAAAATCATAAAACTTAACTTTAGAATAAAACTTAATTTTTCACCAGTGGGAATATCATCTTCTCTCCAAATTAACCCACTTCTCCAAAACAAGAATAACCATTGTAACAGTGCTTACATGGTTCAACTATATACAATGCCAAAATTAGTTTTCTGAGGCATTAAAAGGTACCACTTATGTATATAACTACTAGCTTCACTAATAAGCCTTCTAAAGTTCTGGATTTCTTTTGATATGGTAATAACCTAACTCAGAGGCAGAGAGAAGGGATCATAAATATATTACCTACTTAAAATCGAGTAAAAGGGGTCCTAGTGTGCAATGGGAAAGTTTCATATGTGAAAAAATATACCATCTATCATTTGGTAGTATTTAAGCTATTTGATAACTATCTTGGAAAGGAATGTTTTCCTCTTCGAGTTAAACTTCTTGCATTTTATTTAGAGTCATATTCATCAAAGTCGTTTCCGGGGCAAGGAATAAGCCTACACAAATAAGACAATTCCAAGAAAGATATTTTCTAATATCTTGACAAAAATTATCCTTCCTTTCTCATCCTGGAACTACAGAGTGAGTTCATTCCAATACACTAACCATTACAAAATCATTTTAGAAGAACCTCAACAACAGTAAAATTGGCCTCATTATTGCAGTGTACTCACACTTTTTGTACACAGGTCCAAGACATACGGAGTCAAAACCACCTCTGATGCCTTCTGACAGATTGGAGATGAACCAGATTCCACAGGGTGTACACGCCAAGGACATCTAGAAGCCAAATGACAAAAATTAACATCTCCAGATTCTGTCTGTGCAGACACAGGAGCAACACAGATTTATAAACTCTGAGTGTATCATCAAGAGAATCAAGTCAAATGCAGCTTTGTTCTCTTACAATATTTCATCAAAAATAGCATCATATCCTAAAAGCTGGGTTTTATATATCAAAAACTAACTTCGTTGTAATTTGTTTATATTAGGCTTGATTTTCATTTCAAATGGAACAGAATCTCAGACAGGGTGTTGACTTTTTACAGAGCTTTTATTAAAATATTTTATGAATTTTATAGCTAGAACTTTAACTCATTTGTGGAAAGTACATCTTAAGGTCATCTAAGCCAAGCTTTAGGGCAAGTGTCACCTGGGTTGAAGTTAAACATCTTAAAGATAAAATAGAGCTAATACTAACATCTGCATCTTGGGGATATTAGGATGGAATTTAGCACAGTACCTGACACACAGTATTTTTAAAATGTGAGGTTTATCATTTTAATTATTGTTCTCATTCACTTAAAACTTACATATTTCTAAGAACTACCCTTCTTACTCTCATTCCAGTTGCCCCTTTTTTAATCAATGGAGGCAGTTATTGTAGAAGATTGCTCCAGAGTCAAAAGAGAAAGGCAGGACATTTTAATGGTGAGCAAAAGAACTTTCAATGAGCTCAGAAACTACCTCAAAACCTACAGCAAAAGTAATTATCAGAGTTTCCAGAAACAAAATTAAAACAATTCTATAGCACCATACAACATCACATAAGGGTAGCAAGACCACATGTTAGGTGCTTCATTCTATATCCTTTAATTCCCTCTCCCTTATGCAACATCACTATATGAGTACAGCACATGCTTTAGTTCTGCCTTAGCCTGCTTTTCCCACAAATCAGGGCCAAATATAATGTCTATGAGAAATTTATTTGAAAATGCAACCTTGGGAAGTATGATCAAGAGATAAGAAAAATTAAATCAGATGAGGAGACAGACAAAATATACTACATTAAGTAGGATATATTATCAAGTTGGTGCCATTATGAGCAACTGGTTGTTTAATCTAGTCAGACTTTCTGAGAAACCTTATGAAACTGATTTCAGAACCATGTCTCCAGATAAAGAAAAGAGAAAGAAATAACTCATGGTTTCCTATTCCCCAGTGATCAAGGATCACTCTGTATGTTGTTACCTTTCGTGCAATTCTAAGTTGCTCGTGAATGACTGTCAAACAGGTTGCTACAGGTGTTCTCATGCCATGTGCTGGTGAGACACCATTAGTTTGAATCTGCACAGAATAAATCAAAGAGTACATACAACTGATAAAAACAGCCATAGTTAAAATAAATGTTGAGGATTTAAAATGATGCAAAAGAGTTCAACATGTAAAAATCAATCAATGTAATATACCACATTAATAAAATGAAGCAGGCAAACACATGGTCATCTCCATTGATGCAGAAAAGTGATTTTACAAAATACAACATCTGTTCATATAAAAACATTCAACAAGCTGGGAATAGAAAAAACGTTCCTCAAAATGACAAAAGGCATTTAGGAAAAACCCACATTATATTCAAAGATAAAGGATAAAAGCTTTTACATTGAGATCAGGAACAAGACAATCATGTCCACCTTCATCACTTCTGTTTAACCCTGCCCTGGAAGCTCTAGCAATAGCAATTAGGCAAGAAAAAAAATGGAAGGCATACAAATTGGAAAGAAGGAACAAAATTATTTCTATTCAGAGATAGCATTATTTTATATAAAGAAAACTCTAAATAATCAATAAAAGCAATTAGAGCTGATAAGTGTATTCATCAATGTTTCAGGATAAAGATCAACACACAAAAATCAGTTCTATTTCTATATACTGGCAATCAACAATATGAGAGTGAAATTAAGAAAACAATTTTATTCATAATAGCATCAAAAAGAATTAAATATTTAGGAATAAATTTAACCAAGGAATTCCAAGACTCATAAACTGAAAATTACAAAACGTTACTAAAAGAAATTAAAGGCCTAAATAAAGAGAAAAACATTCCATTTCATTAATTAGAAGATTTATTATTAAGATATTAATACTAACCTGAGCAATCTACAGTCTAGGTACAATCCCAATCAAAATCCTGATGACCTTTCTTAGCAAAAATGGAAAAGCTATTCCTAAAATTCACATAATAATGCAAGTACCCAACACTGGAGCATCCAAATATATAAAGCAAATATTATTAAAACTAAATAGAGAGATAGATGCCACTGCAATAGTAGCTGGAGACCTCAACACCCCACTTTCAGCATTGGACAGATCTCCCAAACACAAAACCAACAAAGAAACATTAGACTTAAAAACTGCACTGTAGATCGAATGAAACTAAAAGATATTTACAGAACATTTCATGCAATGGCTGCAGAATAGATATACTTTTCCTCAGCACATGGATCGTTCTCAAGATAGACCATGTGTCAGGTCATATAAGAAGTCTTAAAACATTCAAAAAAATTGAAATAACATCAAGCATCTTCTCTGACCACATGGGATAAAACTAGAAATCAATAACAAGAGGAATTTTTGAAACTACACAAACACATGGAAATTAACCAATATGCTCTGAATAACCAATGGGCCAATGAAGAAATTAAGAATGAAATTGAAAAGTTTCTTGAAAAAAAATTAATGGAAGCATAACTAAGCAAAACTTTTGGGATACAGCAAAAGCATTACTAAGAGAGAAGTTTGTACCTGCAACTGCCTATGTCAGAAAAGAAGAAAAACTTCCAATAAGCAACCTAATGATACATCTTAAAGAACTAGAAAAGCAAGAGTAAACCAAATCCAAAATTAGTCGGAAAAAAGAAATAGCAAAAATTGGAGAAAAATAAGTGAATTTGAAATGAAGAAAACAATACAAAAGGTTAATGAAACAACAAAAAAAAGCTTTTTAAGACAGATAAACAAAATAGACAAACTTTTAGCCACACTACCTAAGAAAAAAAGAAAGACTCAAATAAACAAAATTGGAGATGCAAAAGGAGACATTACAACTGAGTGCAGAAATTCAAAGGATCATTAGTGGCTGCTGTGAGCAACTATATGCCAATAAATTGGAAAATATTTTAAAAATGGACAAATTCCCAGACAAATGTAACCTACCAAAGTTGAACTGTTAAGAAATACAAAACCTGAACAGACCAATAACAAGTAATTGGATTGAAGCTGTAATAAGAAGTCTCCCATAAAAGAAAAAAAGTCCAGGAAATGATGGCTGATGGCTTCACTGCTGAATTCTACCAAACATTATAAAAGAACTAATACCAATCCTATTAAAACTATTCCAAAGACTAGAGGAGAAGGGAATACTTCCAATCTCATTCTACGAGACCATTATTACTCTAATACCAAAACCAGACAAATATACATCAAAAAGAGGAAACTCTAAGCCAATATCACTGATCAATATTGATGCAAAAATCCTAAAAAAATGTACTAACAAGGCAAATTCAACAACACACTTAAACATTATTCATCATGATCATGTGGGATTTATCTCAGGGATGGAAGAATGGGTAAACATATGCAAATCAACAATGTGATACATCATATCAACAGAATGAAGGATAAAAACCATATAATCATTACAATTAATGCTGTAAAAGCATTTGATAAAATTCAACACCGCTTCATGATAAAATCCTCAAAAACCCATGATAGAAGGAACAAGCCTCAACATAATAAAAGCTTTATAGGACAGACCCACAGCTAGTATCATAGCAAATGGGTAAAAACTGAAAGCCTTTCCTCTAAGATCAAGAACATGAGAAGGATGCTCACTTTCACCACTGTTATTCAACATAGTACAGGAAGTCCTAGCTATAGCAATCAGACAAGAGAAAGAAATAAAGGGCATCCAAATTGGAAATGAAGAGATCAGATTATCTCTGTTTGCAGATTATATAATCTTATATTTGGAAAACCAAAGACTCCACCAAAAAACTATTAGAATGAATAAAATTCAGTAAAGTTGCAAAATACAAAATCAACATACAATAACCAGTAGCATTTCTATATGCCAATAGCTAGCATTGTGAAAAAGACATAAAAAAGTAATTTCATTTATAATAGCTACAAATAAAATAAAATGCCTAGGAATTACCTAACCAAAGAAGTAAAAGATCTCTGCAATAAAAACTATAAAACACTGATGCAAGAAATTGAAGACAACACCAAAAAATGGAAAGATATTCCATCTTTATGGATTAAAAGAATCAATAATGTTAAAATGACCACACTACTCAAAGCAATCTGTAGATTTTTTGTAATCTCTACCACAATACCAATGACATTCTTCACAGAAATAGAAAAAACAGTCCTAAACTCTATACGGAACCACAAAATACCTGAAATAGCCAAAGCTATTCTGAGCAAAAATAACAAAACCAAAGGAATCACTTTACCTTACTTTAAATTATACTATGGAGCTGTAGTAACCAAAACATCAAGGAACTAACATAAATACAGACACACAGATCAGTGGAACAGAATAGAGAACCGAGAGCTAAAACCTATACATTTATAGTGAACTCATTTTTGACAAAGGTGCCAAGAACACACATTGGGAAGAGAAACCGTCTCTTCAATGAATACTGCAGAAAAAACGGGATTTGAAGAAGAGTGAAACGAGACCCCTATTTCTTGCTTAAAATCACAATGGAAGACAGACTTAAATCTTAGACCTCAAACTATGAAACTGCTAAAAGAGAACATTGGGGAAACTCTCCAGGACCTTGGTTTGGGCAAAGACTTCTTGAGTAATACTCCACAAGCACAGGAAACCAAAGCAAAAATGGGCAAATGGCATCACATCAAGTTAAAAAGCTTATGCACAGCAAAGGAAACAATCAACAAAGTGAAGAGGCAACCCACAGAATTAAAGAAAATATTTGCAAACTTCCCATCTGACACATGATTAATAATCAGAATATATAAGAAACTCAAACAATTCTATGGGAAAATATCTAATAATCCAATCTTTTAAAGGGGCAAAAATTCTGAATAGACATTTCTCACAAAAGACATACAATGGCAAACAGGTATATGAAAAGGTGCTCAACATCACTGATCATCAGAGAAATACAAATCAAAACTATAATGACATATCATCTCATCCCAGTTAAAATGGCTTATATGCAAAAGCCAGCCAATAACAAATGCTGGCGAAGATGTGGAGAAAAGGGAACCCTGGTACAATGTTAGTGGAAATGCAAATCAGTACAACCACTATGGAGAAGAGTTTGGAGGTTCCTCAAAAAAAATAAAATAAAATAATTGATTTCCTGTGGCTGGCAAGATGGTCAAGTAGGAACAGCTCTGGTCTGCAGTTCCCAGTGAGATCAATGCAGAAGGCAGGTGATTTCTGCATTTCCAACTGATATACCCAGATCATCTCATTGGAACTGGTTAGACAGTGGGTGCAGCCAATGGAGGGTGAGCCAAAGCAAGGTGGGGCATTGCCTCATCCAAGAAGTGCAAGGGGTCAGGGAATTCCCTCCCCTGGCCAAGGGAAGCTGTGAGGGACCCTGCCATGAGGAGCAGTGCACTCCAGCCCAGATACTACACTTTTCCCATGGTCTTCACAACTCACAAACCAGGAGATTCCCTCAGGTGTCTATGCCACCAGGGCCCTGAGTTTCAAGCACAAAACTGGGAGGCTGTTTGGGCAGACACTGAGCTAGCTGCAGGAGTTTTTTTTTTTTTTTTTTTTTTTTTTTTTTTTTTCATACCCCAGTAGCACCTGGAACACCAGCAAGACAGAACCACTCATTCACCTGGAAAGGGGGCTGAAACCAGGGAGCCAAAGTGATTTAGCTCAGCGGATCCCACCCCTATGGAGCCCAGCAAGCTAAGATCCAATGCTTGAAATTCTTGCTGCCAGCACAGCAGTCTGAAGTCTACCTGGGACTCTTGAGCTTGGTAGGGGGAGGGTCGTCCAACTTGGTAGGGGGAGGGGCATCGAACATGAGGCTTGAGTGGGCGGTTTGCCCCTCACAATGTAAACAAAGCTGCCCAGAAGTTCGAACTGGGCAGAGCCCATTGCAGCTCATCAAAGCCACTGTAGCCAGACTGCCTCTCTAGATTCCTCCTGTCTGGGCAAGGCATCTCTAAAAGAAAAGCAGCAGCCCCAGTCAGGGGCTTATAGATAAAACTCCCTTCTCCCTGGGACAGAGCACCTGGGGGAAGGAGCAGTTGAGGGTGCAGCTTCAGCAAACTTAATGTTCCTGCCTGCTGGCTCTGAAAAGAGCAGCAGATCTCTCTGTACAGTGCTCCAGCTCTGCTAAGGGACAGATTGCCTGCGTAAATAGGTCCCTGACCCCCGTGCCTCCTGACTGGGAGACACCTCTCAGCAAGGGCCGACAGACACCTCAGACAGGAGAGCTCTGGCTGACATCTGGCGGATGCCCCTCTGGGATGAAGCTTCCAGAGTAAGGAACAGGCAGCAATCTTTGCTGTCCTGCAGCCTCTGCTGGTGATATCCAGGCAAACAGGGTCTGGAGTGGATCTCCAGCAAATTCCAGCAGATCTGTAGCAGACGGGCCTGAGTGTTAGAAGGAAAACCAACAAACAGAAAGGAAAAGCATCAACATCAACAAAAAGGGCGTCCACACAGAAACCCCATCCAAAAGTCACTAACATCAAAGACCAAAGGTAGATAAATCCACAAAGATGAGGAAAAACCAGCCCAAAAGGGCTAAAATTTCCAAAAACCAGAAGACCTCTTCTCCTCCAAAGGATCACAGCTCCTTGCCAGCAAGGGAACAAAACTGGACAAAGAGTGAGTTTGATGAACTGACAGAAGTAGGCTTCAGAAGGTGGGTAATAAGAAACTCCTCTGAGCTAAAGGAACATGTTCCACCCCAATGCAAGGAAGCTAAGAACCTTGAAAAAAGGTCCAAGGAAATGCTAACTAGCATAACCAGTTTAGAGAAGAACATAAATGACATGATGGAGATGAAAAACACAGCACAAGAACTTCGTGAAGCTTACACAAGTATCAATAGCCAAATCAATCAAGCAGAAGAAGGGATATCAGAGATTGAAGATGAACTTAATGAAATAAAGTGAGAAGACAAGATAACAGAAAAAAGAATGAAAAGGAATGAACAGAGCCTCCAAGAAATATGGGAATATGTGAAAAGACCAAACTTACATTTGACTGGTATACCTGAAAGTGATGAGGAGAATGGAACCAAGCTGGAAAACTCTCTTCAGGAGATTATCCAGGAGAACTTCCGCAACCTAGCAAGAAAAGCCAACATTCAAATTCAGGAAATACAGAGAACACCACAAAGATACTCCTCGATAAGAGCAACCCCAAGACACATAATCGTCAGATTCACCAAGGTTGAAATGAAGGAAAAAAAATGTTAAGGGCAGCCAGAGAGAAAGGTCGGATTACCCACAAAGGGAAGCCCATCAGACTAACAGTGGATCTCTCTGCAGAAACCATACGAGCCACAAGAGAGTGGGGGCCAATTTTCAACATTCTTAAGGAAAAGAATTTTCAATCCAGAATTTCATATCCAGCCAAATTAAGCTTCATAAGTGAAGGTGAAATAAAATCCTTTACAGACAAGCAAATCCTGAGAGATTTTGTCATCACCAGACTTGCCTTGCAAGAGCTCCTGAAGGAAGCAGTAAATATGGAAAAGAAAAACTGGTAGGAGCAACTGCAAAAACATACTGAATCATAAAGACCATTGACACTACGAGGAAACTGCATTAACTAACCAGCAAAATAACCAGCTAGCACCATAATGACAGGATTAAATTCACACATAACAATATTAACCTTAAATACAAACAGATTAAATGCCCCAATTAAAAGATACAGACTGACAAATTGGATAAAGAGTCAAGAACCATCAGTGTGTTGTATTCAGGAGACCCATCTCAGGTGCAAAGACACACATAGGCTCAAAATAAAAGGATGGAGGAAGATTTACCAACCAAATGGAAAGCAAAAAAAAAAAGCAAGGGTTTCAATCCTAGTGTCTGATAAAACAGACTTTAAGCCAACAAAGATCAAAAAAGACAAAGAAGGGCATTACATTATGGTAAAGGTAATGCAACAAGGAGAGGTAACTATCCTAAATATACATGCACTGAATACAGGAGCACCCAGATTCATAAAGCAAGTTCTTAGAGACCTACTAAGAGACTTAGACTCTCACACAATAATAATGGGAGACTTTAACACCCCACTGTCTATATCAGACAGACCAATAAGACAGAAAATTAACAAGGATACTCAGGACTTGAACTCAGCTCTGGACCACGTGGACCTAATAGACATCTACAGAACTCTCCACCCCAAATCAACAGAATATACATTCTTCTCAGTATCACATAACACTTATTCTAAAATTGACTGTATAATTGGAAGTAAAACACTCCTCAGCAAATGCAAAAGAAGGGAAATCATAACAAAGTGTCTTTCAGACCACAGTGCAGTCAAATTAGAACTCAGGATTAAGAAACTCACTCAAAACTGCACAACTACATGGAAAATGAACAACTTGCTCCTGAATGACTACTGGGTAAAGAACAAAATTAAGACAGAAATAAAGAAGTTTGTTGAAACCAATGAGAACAAAGACACAACATACCAGAATCTCTGGGACACAGCTAAAGCAGTGTTAAGAGGGAAATGTATAGCATAAATGCCCACAGGAGAAAGCAGAAAAGATCTAAAATTGACACCCTAACATCACAATTAAAAGAACTAGAGAAGCAAGAGCAAACAAATTCAAAAGCTAGCAGAAGGCAAGAAATAACTAAGATCAGAGCCGAACTGAAGGAGATAGAGACATGAAAAGCCCTTCAAAAAATCAATGAATCCAGGAGCTGGTTTTTTGAAAAGATTAACAAAATAGATAGACCGCTAGCCAGACTACTAAAGGAAAAAAAAACAAAACAAAACGAGAAGAATCCAATAGACACAATTAAAAAATGATAAAGAGGATATCGCCACTTATCCCACAGAAATACAAACTACCATCAGAGAATATAATAAACACCTCTATGCAAAGAAACTAGAAAATCTAGACGAAATGGATAAATTCCTGGACACATACACCTTCCCAAGACTAACTCAATAGGAAGTCCAATCCCTGCATAGACCAATAACAAGATCTGAATTTGAGACAGTAATTAATAGCCTACCAACAAAAAACAGCCCAGGACCAGATGGATTCACAGCCAAATACTACCAGAGGTACAATGAGGAGCTGGTACCATTCCTTCTGAAACTCTTCCAAACAATAGAAAAAGTGGGACTCCTTCCTAACTCATTTTATGATGCCAGCAGCATCCTGATACTAAAACCTGGCAGAGACACAACAAAAAAGAATTTCAGGCCAATATCCTTGATGAATATCAATGAGAAAATCCTCAATAAAATACTGGCAAACCGAAACCAGCAGCACAACAAAAAGCTTATCCACCACAATCAACTCAGCATCATCCCTGGGATGCAAGGCTGGTTCAAGATGCACAATCAATAAACATAATCCATCACATAAACAGAACCAGTGACAAAAACCACATGATTATCTCAGTAGATGCAGAAAAGGCCTTCGTTAAATTCAACAAACTTCATGCGGAAAAACTCTCAATAAACTACATATTGATGAGACATATCTCAAAATAATAAGAGCTATTTATGACAAACTAACAGCCAATATCATACTGAATGGGCAAAAGCTGAAGCATTCCCTTTGAAAACTGGCACAAGAAAATGATGCCCTTTCTCACCACTCCTATTCAACATAGTAGCTATATAGACCAATGGAAAAGAACATACGGTTTTTGTTTTTAATTCTGTTTGCATGGTGAATCACATTTATTGATTTACAGATGTTGAACCAACCCTGTATCTTTGGAATGTAGCCTACCTAATCATGGTGAATTAAGTTTCTGTTGTGCTATTGCATTTGGTTTGCTAGTATTTTGTTGATGTCTGTTTTTTCTTGATTCCATTTCGGTGCAGTGTATGTATCTAGAAATTTATTAATTCCTTTAGGTTATCTAGTTTTTTGGCATATAATTATTCATAACAATCCCTTATGGGCCTCTTTAATTTCTGAAGCACCCACTGTTATGTTTCCTTTTCAGTTTTGATTTTATTTATTTGAGTCTTCTCTCTTTTTTTCTTAGTCTAGCTAAGAGTTTGTTGATTTTATCTTTAAAATCACATGACATAATGACCTCCAGTTCCAGCCAGATTGTTTCAGATGACAGGATCTCATTATTTTCTGTCGGAACAGTACTCTATTGTGTATATATATCACACTTGTTTTATCCAAGAGTCCTTCATGATTGGAAAAAAAAAAAAAAAAAAAAAAAAAAACCTCAAGAAACTAGGCATTGAGAACATACCTCAAAATAATTAGTGCCATCTATGAAAAACTGACAGTCATCAGTGAAGAATATTTTATGCAGTGAAACTAAACTTCATAAATGAAGGAAAAATAGTCTTTTTCAGACAGACAAATGCTGAGTGAATTCACCACTATTAAGCCAGCAACACAAGAACTGCTAAAAGGAGCTCTAAATCTTCAATCAAATCCTCAAAATACACCAAAATAGAGCTTCTTTAAAGCATACATCTCACAGGACCTATAAAACAAAAACTCAATAAAAAAAGGTATTCAGGCAACAAAGAGCATGATGAATAGAATAGTACCTCACATCTCAATACTAACATTTAATGTAAATTGCCTAAATGCTCCACTTAAAAGATACGGAATGGCAAAATGAATAAAAATTCACCAACCAAGCATCTGCTGTCTTCAAGAGAATCGCCTAACACATAAAGACACACATAAAGTTAAAGGGGTAGAAAAAGATATCCATACAAATGGACACAAAAGTGAGCAGGAGTCACTATTTTTATATCAGACAAAACAAACTTTAGAGCAAAAGCGGTTTAAAAAGACAAAGAGAGGCATTATATAATGATAAAATAACTTGTCCAACAGGAAAATATGACAATCCTAAATATACATGCACCTAACATTGGAACTCCCAAAATTATAAAACAAACACTACTAGGCCCAAGAAATGAGATAGACAGCAACACGATAATAGTGGAGGACTTCAATAATGGCAGCACTAGACAGGTCAAGACAGAAAGTCAACAAAGAAACAATGAATTTAAATTATACCCTATAACAAATGGACTTAACAGATATTTATAGAATATTTTACCCAACAACTGCAGAATATACATTCTATCCATCAGCACATGGAACATTCTCCAAGATAGACCACCAAGATAGACCATATGATAGGCCACAAAACAAGTCTCAATAAATTTAAGAAAATTAAAATTATATTAAGTACTCTCTCAGACCACAGTAGAATAAAATTGGAAATCAACTCCAAAAGGAACCCACAAAACAATGCAAATACATGGAAATTAAATAACCTGCCCCTGAATGATCATTGGGTCAACAATGAAATCGAGATGGAAATTTAAAAATTCTTTGAACTGAATAATTGTGACACAACCTATCCAAACCTCTGGAATAGGCAAAGACAGTGTTAAGAGGAAAGTTCATAGCTTTAAATGCCTACATCAAAATGTCTGAAAGGGTGCAAATAGATAACCTAAAGTCACACCTCACAGAACTGGAGAAAAAAGAACAAACCAAACCCAAACCCAGCAAAAGAAAAGAAATAACAAAGATCAGAGCAGAACTAAATGAAAATGAAACAAAAAAATACAAAAGATAAATGAAACAAAAAGCTGATTATTTGAAAAGATAAATAAAATTGATAAACCATTAGTAAGATTAACCAAGAAGAGAGAAGATTCAAATAAGCGAAATGGGAGATATTACAACTGATACAAGAGAAATACAAAAGATCATTCAAGGATACTATAAACACCTTTACACAGATAAACTAGAGACCTAGAGGAGAGTGATAAATTCCTGAAAATATACAATCCTCCTACATGTAAAAAGAAAGAATGAAAACTCTGAACAGACCAATAACAAGCAGCAAGATTGAAATGGTAATTTTTAAAAATTGCCAAAAAAGAAAAAGTCCAGAACCAGATGGATTCACAACTGAATTACATAAGACATTCAAATAAGAATTGGTGGGGTGGTGCCAAGATGGCTGAAGAGCAACAGCTCCAGTATGCAGCTCCCAGCATGAGCAACGCAGAAGACGGGTGATTTCTGCATTTCCAACTGAGGTACCAGGTTCATCTCACTGGGGCTTGCCAGACAAGTGGGTGAAACCCACGGAGCAGGGTGGGGCATTGCCTCACCCGGGAAGCACAAGGGGTCGGGGAATTCCCTTTCCTAGCAAAGGGAAGCCGTGACAGAGGGCACCTGGAGAATTGGGACACTCCCACCCCAATTCGGTGCTTTTCCAATGCATAGCAAATGGGACACCAGGAGATTATATCCCATGCCTGGCTTGGAGGGTCCCACACCCCCAGAGGCTCACTCATTGCTAGCCCAGCAGTCTGAGATTGAACTGCAAGGCAGCAGCCAGGCTGGGGGAGGGGTGTCCACCATTGCTGAGGCTTGAGTAGGTAAACAAAGCCATCAAGAAGCTTGAACTGGGTGGAGCCCACCGCAGCTCCAGGAGGACTGCCTGCCTCTGTAGACTCCACCTCTAGGGGCAGGGCATAGCTGAACAAAAGACAGGAGAAACTTCTGCAGACTTAAACATCCCTGTCTGACAGCTTTGAAGAGAGTAGTGGTTCTCCCAGCACAGAGTTTGAGATCTGAGAAAGAACAAACTGCCTCCTCAAGTGGTCCCTGACCCCTGAGTAGCCTAACTGGGAGGCACCTCCCAGTAGGGGGGCGACTGACACCTCATACAGCCAGTGCTCCTCTGAGATGAAGCTTCCAGAGGAAGGATTAGGCAGCAACATTTGCTGTTCTGCAGCCTCCGCTGGTAATCCCCAGGCAAACAGGGTCTGGAGTGGACCTCCAGCTAACTCCAACAGACCTGCAGCTGAGTGTCCTGACTATTAGAAGGAAAATTAAAAACAGAAAGGACATCTACACCAAAACCTCATCCGTACGTCACCATCATCAAAGAACAAAGGTAGATAAAACCACAAAGATGGGGAGAAACCACAGCAGAAAAGCAGAAAATTCTAAAAATCAGAGTGCCTCTTCTCATCAAAAGGAACGCAACTCCTCGCCAGCAACTGAACAAAGCTGGATAGAGAATGACTTTGACAAGTCGAGAGAAGAAAGCTTCAGAAGATCAGCAATAACAAACTTCTCTGAGCTAAAGGAAGATGTTTGAACCCATCACAAAGAAGCTAAAAACCTTGGAAAAAGAGTAGATGAGCGGCTAACTAGAATAAACAATGTAGAGAAGTCCTTAAATGACCTGATGGAGGTGAAAACCATGGCACAAGAACTACATGACAAATTCTCAAGTAGCAGATTTGATCAAATGGAAGAAAGAGTATCAGTGACTGAAGATCAAATGAATGAAATGAAGCGAGAAGTTTAGAGAAAAAAGAGTAAAAAGAAACGAACAAAGCCGCCAAGAAATATGGGACTACGTGAAAAGACCAAACCTACATCTGATTGGTGTACCTGAAAGTGACGGGGAGAATGGAACCAAGTTGGAAAACACCCTTCAGGATATCATCCAGGAGAACTTCCCCAACCTAGTGAGGCAAGCCAACATTCAAATTCAGGAAATACAGAGAACACCACAAAGAAAATCCTCGAGAAGACCAACTACAAGACACATAATTGTTAGATTCATCAAAGTTGGAACAAAGGAAAAAATGTTAGGGCAGCCAGAGAGAAAGGTCGGGTCACCCATAAAGGGAAGCCCATCAGACTAACAGTGGATCTCTCAGCAGAAACTCTACAAGACAGAAGAGAGTGGGGGCCAATATTCAACATTCTTAAAGAAAAGAATTTTCAACCCAGAATTTCATATCCAGCCAAACTAAGCTTCACAGGTAATAGAGAAATAAAATACTTTACAGACAAACAAATGCTGAGAGATTTTCTTACCACCAGGCCTGCCTTACAAGAGCTCCTGAAGGAAGCACTAAACGTGGAAAGGAATAACTGGTACCAGCCACTGCAAAAATATGGCAAATAAGACCATCGATACTAGGAAGAAACTGAATCAACTAATGAGCAACATAACCAGCTAACACCATAATGACAGGATCAAATTCACACATAACAATATCAGCCTTAAATGTAAATGGGCTAGGTGCTCCAATTAAAAGACACAGACTTGCAAATGGGATAAAGAGTCAAGACCCATCAGTTTGCTGTATTCAGGAGACCTATCTCATGTGCAGAGACACACATAGGCTCAAAATAAAGGGATGCAGGAAGATCTACTAAGCAAATGGAAAACATAAAAAAAGCAGGGATTGCAATCCTAGTCTCTGATAAAACAGACTTTAAACCAACAAAGATCAAAAAAGACAAAGAAGGCCATTACATAATGGTAAAGGGATCAATTCAACAAGAAGAGCTAACTATCCTAAATATATATGCATTCAATACAGGAACACCCAGATTCATAAAGCAAGTCTTGAGATACCTAAAAAGAGAGTTAGACTCCCACACAATAATAATGGGAGACTTTAACACCCCACTGTCAACATTAGAAAGATCAACCAGACAGAAAGTTGACAATGATATCCAGGAATTGAACTCAGCTCTGCACCAAGCAGACCTAATAGACATCTACAGAACTCTCCACCCCAAAACAACAGAATATTCATTCTTCTCAGTGCCACATCACACTTATTCCAAAATTGACCACATAGTTGGAAGTAAAGCGTTCTTCAACAAATGTAAAAGAATAGAAATTATAACAAACTGTCTCTCAGACTACGGTGCAATCAAACTAGAACTCAGGATTAAGACACTCACTCAAAATCGCTCACCTACATGAAAACTGAACAACCTGCTCCTGAATGACTACTGGGTACATAACGAAATGAAGGCAGAAATAAAGATGTTCTTTGAAACCAATGAGAACAAAGACACAACATACAAGAATCTCTGGGACACATTTAAAGCAGTGTGTAGAGGGAAATTTATAGCACTAAATGCCCACAAGAGAAAGCAGGAGAGATCTAAACTTGACACCCTAACATCATAATTAAAAGAACTAGAGAAGCAGGAGCAAACACATTCAAAAGCGAGAAGAAGGCAAGAAATAACTAAGATCAGAGCAGAACTGAAGGAGATAGAGACACAAAAAATCCTCCAAAAAATCAATGAATCCAGGAGCTGGTTTTTTGAAAAGATCAACAAAATTGACAGACCGCTAGCAAGACTAATAAAGAAGAAAAGAGAGAAGAATCAAATAGATGCAATAAAAAATGATAAAGGGGATATCACCACTGACCTGACAGAAATACAAACTACCATCAGAGAATACTATAAACACCTCTACACAAATATACTAGAAAACCTAGAAGAAATGGACAAATTCCTGGACACATACACTCTCCCAAGATGAAATCAGGAAGAAGCAGAATCCCTGAATAGACCACTAACAGGTTCTGAAATTGAGGTAATAATTAATAGCCTACCAACCAATAAAAGTCCAGGACCAAATGGATTCACAGCCAGAGGTACAAAGGGGAGATGGTTCCATTCCTTCTGAAACTATTCCAATCAACAGAAAAAGAGGGAATCCTCCCTAATTCATTTTATGAAGCCAACATCATCCTGATGCGAAAGCCTGGCAGAGTCACAACAAAAAAGAAAATTTTAGACCAATATCCCTGATGAACATCGATGCAAAAATCCTCAATAAAATACTGGCAAACTGAATCCAGCAGCACATCAAAAAGCTTATCCACCACGATCAAGTGGGCTTCATCCCTGGGATGCAAGGCTGGTTCAGTATATGCAAATCAATAAACATAATCCAGCATATAAACAGAACCAAAGATAAAAAACACATGATTATCTCAATAGATGCAGAAAAGGCCTTTGACAAAATTCAACAGCCCTTCATGCTAAAAATTCTCAATAAATTAGGTATTGATGGGACATATATCAAAATAATAAGAGCTATTTATGACAAACCCACAGTCAATATTACACTGAATGGGCAAAAATTGGAAGCATTCCCTTTGAAAACTGGCACAAGATAGGGATGACTTCTCTCACTACTCCTATCCAACAATTGGAAGTTCTGGCCAGGGCAATCAGGCAAGAGAAAGAAATAAAGGATATTCAATTAGAAAAGAGGAAGTCAAATTGTCCCTATTTGCAGATGATATGATTGTATATTTAGAAAACCCCATTGTCTCAGCCCAAAATCTCCTTAAGCTGATAAGTAACTTTAGCAAAGTCTCAGGATACAAAATCAATGTGCAAAAATCACCAGCATTCCTACACACCAATAACAGACAGAGAGCCAAATCATGAGTGAACTCCCATTCACAATTGTTTCCAAGGGAATAAAATACCTAGGAATCCAACTTACAAGGGATGTGAAGGACCTCTTCAAGGAGATCTACAAACCACTGCTCAGCAAAATAAAAGAGGACACTAACAAATAGAAGAACATTCCATGCTCATGGATAGGAAGAATCAATATTGTGAAAATGGCCATACTGCCCAAGGTAATTTATAGATTCAATGCCATCCCCATTAAGCTACCAATGACTTTCTTCACAGAATTGGAAAAAAACTACTTTAAAGTTCATATGGAACCAAAGAGGAGCCTGCATTGCCAAGATAATCCTAAGCAAAAAGAACAAAGCTGGAGACATCATGCTACGTAACTTCAAAGTATACTACAAGGCTACAGTAACCAAAACAGCATAGTACTGGTACAAAAACAGAGATATAGAACAACAGAACAGAATAGAGCCCTTGGAAATAATACCACACATCTACAACCATCTGATCTTTGACAAACCTGACAAAAATAAGAAATGGGGCAAGGATTTTCTATTTAATAAATGGTGCTGGGAAAACTGGCTAGCCATATGTGGAAACCTGAAACAGGATCCCTTCCTTACATCTTATACAAAAATCAATTCAAGATGGATTAAAGACTTCAATGTTAGACCTAAAACCATAAAAACCCTAGAAGAAAACCTAGGTAATACCATTCAGGACATAGGCATGGGTAAGGACTTCATGACTAAAACACCAAAAGCAATGGCAACAAAAGCCAAAATTGACAAATGGAATCTAATTAAACTAAAGAGCTTCTGCACAGCAAAAGAAACTGCCATCAGAGTGAACAGGCAACCTACAGAATGGGAGAAAATTTTTGCAATCTACTCATCTGACAAAGGGCTAATATCCAGAATCAACAAAGAACTTAAACAAATTTACAAGAAAAAATCAAACAACCCCATCAAAAAGTGGGCTATGGATATGAACAGACACTTCTCAAAAGAAGACATTTATGCAGCCAACAGACATATGAAAAAATGCTCATCATCACTGGCCATCAGAAAAATGCAAATCAAAACCACAATGAGATACCATCTCACACCAGTTAGAATGGTGATCATTAAAAAGTCAGGAAACAACAGGTGCTGGAAAGCATGTGGAGAAATAGGAACACTTTTACACTGTTGTTGGGACTGTAAACTAGTTCAACCATTGTGGAAGACAGTGTGGCGATTCCTCAAGGATCTAGAACTAGAAATACCATTTGACCCAGCCATCTCATTATTGGGCATATACCCAAAGGATTATGAATCATGCTGCTGTAAAGACACATGTACACGTATGTTTATTGTGGCACTATTCACAATAGGAAAGACTTGGAACCAACCCAAATGTCCATCAATGATAGACTGGATTAAGAAAATGTGGCACATACACAACCATGGAATACTATGCAGACACAAAAAAGGATGAGTACGTGTCCTTTATAGGGACATGGATGAAGCTAGAAATCATCATTCTGAGCAAACTATCGCAAGGACAGAAACCCTGCGACAAACACCGCATGTTCTCACTCATAGGTGGGAACTGAACAATGAGAACACATGGACACAGAGTGGGGAACATCACATACTGGGGCCTGCTGGCAGGTGGGGAAGTGGGGAGGGATAGCATTAGGAGATATACCTAATGCAAATGACGAGTTAACGGGTGCAGCACACGAACATGGCACATGTATACATATGCAACAAACCTGCACGTTGTGCACATGTACCCTAGAACTTAAAGTTAAAAAAAAAGACCCCCCCAAGAAAAGAATTGTTACCAGTCCTATTGACACTATTCCACAAGATAGAGAAAAAGGGAATGCTCCCTAAGACATCCTATTAAGCCAGTATCACCCTACTACCAAAACAAGGAAAGGACATAACAAAAAAAGAAAACCACAGAACAATATACCTGATGAATATAGAAGCAAAAATCCTTAACAAAATACTAGCTAACTGAATCCAACAGCGTATCAAAAAGATAATCCACCATGATCAAGTGGGTTTCATACCAGGATGCAAGGATGGCTTAACATGCACAAGTAAATAAATGTGATATACCAGATAAACTTAATTTTTTAAAAACACATGATCATCTCAATAGACACAGAAGAAGCATTTGACAAAATTCAGCATCCCTTTATGATTAAAACCCTCAGCAAAATCAGAATCTAAGGAACATAACTTAATGTAATAAAAGCCATCTATAAAAAACCCACAGCCACCATAATACTAAATGGGGAAAAGTCAAAAGCATTCTTCCTGAGAACTGGAACAAGACAAGGATGCCCACTCTCACAACTTCTATTTAACGTAGCACTAGAAGTCCTAGTCAGAGCCATCAGACAAGAGAAGGAAATAAAGGGCATCCAAATTGACAAAGAGGAAGTCAAACTGTTGCTCTTTGCTGATCATATGATTGTATAACTAGAAAACCCTAAAGATTCCTTCAAAAAGCTGCTAGAACTGATAAATGAATTCAGCAAACTTTCAGGAAACAAAATTAATATACACTAATCTGTAGCTCTGCTATACACCAATAGTGACCAAGCTGAGAATCAAATCAAGAATTCAACCCCTTTTACAATAGCTGGAAAAACAAACAAAAAACAAAAAACAAAACAAAACAAAACCTTAGGAATATACCTAACCTAGGAGGCGAAACACCTCTACAAGGAAAACTACAAAATATTGCTGAAAGAAATCACAGATGATGCAACAAATGGAAACACGTCCCATGCTCATGGATGGGTACAGTCACTATTGTGAAAATGACCATACTGCCAAAAACAGTCTACAAATTCAATGCAATTCCCACCAAAATACCACCACCATTCTTCACAGATCCAGAAAAAATAATCCTAAAATTCATATGGAACAAAAAAACAGCCCACATAGACAAAGCAAGACTAAGCAAAGCAAACAAATCTAGAGATATCACATTATTCAACTTCAAACTATACTATAAGGTCATAGTCACCAAAACAGCATGGTACTGGTATTAAAATAGGCACATAGACCAATGGAACAGAATAGAGAACCCAGAAATAAACCTAATACTTACAGCCAATTTATCTTTAACAAAGCAAATAAAAACGTAAAGTGGGAAAACGACACCCTATTCAACAAATGGTGCTGGGATAACTGGTAAGCCACATGTAGAAGAATGAAATTGGATCCTCATCTCTCACCCTATACAAAAATCAACTCCAAATTGATGAAAGACTTAAATCTAATACTTGAAACCATAAAAATTCTAGAAGATAACATCAGAAAAATCCTTGTAGACATTGGCTTGGGCAAAGACTTCATAACCAAGAACCCAAAAGCAAATGCAACAAAAGCAAAGATAAATAGATGGGACTTAATTAAACTAAAAAGCTTCTACACAGCAAAAGAAACAATCAGCAGAGTAAACAGACAACCCACAGAATGGGAAAAAAAAATCTTCACAATCTATACATCCAACAAAGGACTAATATCCAGAATCTACAAGAAACCAACAAATTAGCAAGAAAAAAAATCCCATCAAAAAGTGGTCTGAGAACATTAATTGACAATTATAAAAAGAATATATACAAATGGACAATAAATATATGAAAAAATGCTAAACATCAGTAGTGATCAGAGAAACGCAAGTCAAAACCACAATGTGATACCACCTTACTTCTGCAAGAATGACCATAATAAATTAATAATAATAATAATAGATGTTGGCATAGATGTGATGAAAAAGGAACACTTTTACAGTGTTGGTGGAAATGTAAACTAGTACAACCACTACGCAAAACACTGTGGAGATTCCTTAAAGAAGTAAAAGTAGGACTACCATTTGATCCAGCAATCCCACTACTGGGTATCCACCCAAAGGATAAGAAGTCCTTATATTAAAAAGATACTTGCACACACATATGCGCACATGCACACACACACACGATACTTGCACAGCACAACTAGCAATTGCAAAAATATGGGGCCAGCCTAAATGCCCATCAATCAATGAGTGGATATAGAATTGTGGATAAAGAAATACTACTCAGCCGTAAAAAGGAATGAAATAATGGCATTCATAGCAACCTGGATGAAATTTGAGATCATTATTCTAAGTGAAGTAACTCAGGAATGGAAAACCAAACATCATATGTTCTCACTCATAAGTAATAGGTAAGCTATGTGGATGCAAAGGCATAAGAATAATACAGTGAACTTTGGGGACTTGGGAAAAAGGGTGGGAGGGGGTGAAGGATAAAATACTACATATTGGGTACAGTGTACGCTTCTCGGGTGATGGATGCACCAAAATCTCAGAAATCATCACTACAGAGCTTATTCATGTAACCAAACACCACCTGTTTCCCGAAAACCTATAATTCTAAAAAATGAATTAAAAAAAAAAAAAAAAAGGAGAAGACGCACAGAAAAAGAGGCAATGTGAGATGGAGACAGAGATTGGAGTGATTTGACCAGAAGCCAAGGAATTCCTGGAGCCACCAGAAGTTGACGAGGTAGGAAAGGATGCCTCCCTATAGCCTTTGAAGGGAGCGTGGCCTTGCCAACTGACACCTTTATTTTGAACTTCTACCTTCTAAAATGTTGAAAGAATAAATTTCTATTGTTTTATGCCACCAAATTTGTGGCAATTATGATACCTCTGGGAAATTAATAAGGGGACCATCCTTTTGTGCCTTAAATTAGCCAACATGGTGTGACCGACTGTCACTGTGGCCCTTGTTTTTCCTGTAAGGGCAGATGTCCTGTTTTTGAAGAAGCTGTCCTATAGTGACCTCAAGACTTGGCTGTAAGTTAAGGTAAATCTCCTCTGTGCTCAAGCCAGCAACCAATCTTCAGCAGAGACTAAATGATGTGCAGGTCACATGTGAACTCTGAGTCACATTGCCTTAGATGAGAAGAAAAAAATAATGCAAATATCTTTGACTGGTCTCTATATCTTATGGAGCTGACTTCCATTTCATTTTACATTAAAACATAAGAGTAAGGTTAGGCTGGGCACGGTGGCTCACGCCTGTAATCCCAGCACTTTAGGAGGCCGAGGTGGGCAGATCACGAGGTCAGGAGATCAAGACCACCCTGGCTAACACGGTGAAAACCCATCTCTACCAAAAATACAAAAAATTAGCCGGGCGTGTTGGTGGGCACCTGTAGTCCCAGCTACTCAGGAGGCTGAGGCGGGAGAATGGCGTGAACCCGGGAGGCGGAGCTTGCAGTGAGCCGAGATTGCGCCACTGCACTCCAGCCTGCGCAACAGAGCGAGACTCCGTCTCAAAAAAAAAAAAAAAAAAAAAAAAAAAAGCAAGGTTCGCCCACATAAGAGAGTCAACTCTAACTTTTCCAAGGATGTAAAGGGAGAAATAACTCTCTCAAATTACAGAAGCTATGATTCTACAAAAATCAGCTATTGGCCTTTAGCAATCTTCCCACAAGGTATCAATAATTACCTTGCTTGGACCCCGGCTGGAGGAGTCCTAAGTAGCTTATTACAAGAGAGTACCCCATTCATGCCTCTCCCTTTCTACTGTGTCAGAGAGAGGAGACTTTATTCGAGAGAGAGAGAGAGAGAGAGAGAGAGAGAGAATGAGAGAGAGACGGAGAGGGGGTGGGGAAGAGACAGACTGTGTGTGTGTGTGTGTGTGTGTGTGCGCGCACGCATGTGTGTAAGTCATAGAATAACTTGTATAGGAGCTGAGCGCTATATATATGTAGATCACATAGACAATTCATAATTTTCTCATGAACCTTGCGTGAAGTATCGTTATATTTGCTTTATAGAATAGCAAACATCCTTCAAAATAATGTGACAAATGTCAGAGTATACAGGGGACAACATCAGTATTTGAACCCATGCTACATAACCACAAATACTGTGTTCTTTCCACTGTTCCACACTCTACCAATGCGAATAATGCTTTAAAAATTTTAGAAAAAGTAAAATAAATAATAAATAAATGAATAAATAAATAAAAGCAGGCATAGTCAGTTTAACTTTAAAATTCGGTACAGTTTTTCTAAATTTGAATCTGTCATTTATTTATAATTTCACTATGAACCCCTTGAATATTTTAATCAAGGCATATGTACTATGAACCAATTTTCCAAAAAAATATATGTTCTTACTTTCACTATGTTTGTAACATAATTTATTCATGTTAAAACGGAGGCATGGCCGGGCGCGGTGGCTCATGCCTGTAATTTCAGCACTTTGGGAGGCTGAGGTGGGTGGCTAACTTGAGGTTGGAAGTTTGAGACCAGCCTGACCAATGTGGAGAAACCCTGTCTCTACTAAAAATACAAAATTAGCCAGGCGTTGTGGTGCATGCCTGTAATCCCAGCTACTCGGGAGGCTGAGGCAGGAGAATCGCTTGAACCCGGGAGGTGGAGGTTGCAGTCAGCCGAGACCATGCTATTGCACTCCAACCTGGGCAATAAGAGCGAAACTCCCTCTCAGAAAAAAAAAAAAAAAAAAAAAAAAAAAAAAAAAGAGAGGCAAGTTTTGTTCCCCCCGTAAGAGATCATGTATATATATGGTATAGATACTCTTCTCAACATAGCTATAAAAGGTAATTAAACTGTGTCTAACAATTTTACAGTACATTTGCAGCCTCAAAAAGAACAAGGTTATATATGTTACCCCTTTTTATCGGATCTTTCTGAGATCAGAAAGGAATAATTTTTCATTGATTAAGACACAGTAAATCTCCCACATACTAATTTATTGAGCTGTGAAACCACTGCAATCATTTTTCTGCTATCGCTCATTCATGCACAAAAAGAGAAGTATAGATGCCAACTTAGGAAAAAAAAAAAGACTTGATACTAAGAAATATTTGTGTTTATTTTGGAGTAAGAGCTACTAAAAAACCCACCCATATAATATCAACAGTAAACACACACACACAAACAGGCAAACACCTACACACACCCTTATTATCTGTAATATTTTCCTTTCATTCAATAATGATTCTGTAAAAGAAAACTATTATTAAACAGTCTGAAAATATAATGCATCAGAAGCTAAGAACAAATCTATGCATTGTACTTGCAGTAAAGCCAAGCATAAAAGAAACATATCATATATTTGACTCTGCAGCAAGTGTGTACTAGGCTAGAATGGGTAAGAACATCTACGTAAAATTTACTACTCAATGTACAGTGTATGCAACTGAAGAATCACCATTACTCAGTAAATACACATTTACTAAAAATACAATGAACAGTAAGACTACCAGAGAAAAAATAAATAAGAAAATACTAGCCAGGCACGGTGGTTCACCCCCAGACATTGGCAGGCTGAGGCGGGTGGATTGCCTGATGTCAGGAGTTCAGGACCAGCCTGTCCAACATGGTGAAACTCCATCTCTACTAAAAATACAAAACTTAGCTAGGTATGGTGGTGAATGCCTATAGTCCCAGCTACTCAGGAGGCTGAAGCACGAGAATAGCTTGAACCCAGGAGGCGGAGGTTGCAGTGAGCCGTGAGCTGAGATTGCACCACTGCACTCCAGTCTGCGGAGGAGAGCGAAACTTCATCTCAAAAAATAAAAAAATTTTAAAAATTAAAGAAACTATACTCTGTTAATAGATTTCAAAGTTAAAAGAGATTATAAACTTACAGAATTAAAATAGACTAATGTAACTGCATATACAGACATATTTGAAGTCTCATATAAATTCATTTCTTTAGACTTCATCACATAGTAACTGAACCCAGGGCTAGGTACGGGGAAAATAGAGGTGAATGGGAGAGACAAGATGTCTCTCTGCATGCTTACCGAACCTTTATGCATAAAGCTCTAAGAACATGTACGGACATCAAAAAGGCTAAGACGAACAAACATGAAGGGTGATGAGACAGGTGCCGAGGATTTAGTGGTGACCCACTAGACTCCAGTGTACAGTGATACCTATTAAGCTAATAATATCAACAATGCCTATACTTTTGTTCAGCTTTAATGAGATACATAATACACAAGGGTCTCTACTAATTATCCTGGACCTTTGTTTATATAACCACTATACTACTGCCATACGAATTTTCTTTAGCTATAAACTGGCAGGGGAGAGGGCAAACAGTGCCTAATTTGGCTAATCAGCTACTTTTGATTTCCCTGATAACATCCTTAGATACACAGAACCATGCCTCATAGTTCCATGTAGGATCTAGAGTGTCTAATTGCCCAGGGGCCCTGTGAATAACACAAAGACTGCATTTCCCAGCCCTCCTCACAGTTAGAGGGAACCATGTGGTTGAGTTATGACCAACAGAATATAGATGGAAGTGATGTATTCCACTTCAAATCCTGCCTCCTAAAGTCTGCTGCACAAGACACCACTCTCTCTTTTTCTATGCACTGCCTGTAGGATAGCAGGGTGAGCTGGTACCTAAATGTTGAAGATGACAGCATTAAAGCAAGAGAAGCTTCTGGATCTGTTAATGACCAGATGGTACAAAACTTTCTGTACCATTTTTCATCATGGACCAGGATCAAAGAGTGTCCTCCTTAGTCCTTGGTCACTTCAGATTAGTCTAGCAACCAAATTCCTAAAAGCTTAATAACCAATATCATGTTATTATTGTCTATAAAGAACTATGATACAGAAAAATTCAGAGTAGAAAGAAGATGTAACAAATTTTTCAAAGGAAAAGTAACGTGAAAGCTGACATCCTTTCTTGAGGCAAAATTGTTCTTTTCTAAGTCCATATTGTTGCTTACGCTATTCTCCACCACCCCTATAACCATTTTGCAACTATCAACCCACTCCTACTGCCTGTGCCAGCTACTGATCTGTCTTATATTGTTTTTATCAACTTATGTCCTTTCAGACCCAATCCTGAAATCACCTTCTCAGGAAGTCTTCCTTAAGTCACCTCCCCATCCTATCTTCGTTTCTTCCCTTTACATTGTCTCTGTATCCCTGGCATCTAAACATATTCAATTAAAGTGAAACATCCCCCAATTAGTGCTTCAAAGGCAGGAATCGTCAATGGTGGTATCTTTAAAACAGAGTCCAAAACTGTACTCAAAGTAGCTATTCATAACTGTTTATTGAATTAATTCTAGGTAACTGGCATTATTATATAATCAAGTTTTTGTTTAAAACTTTTATTTTTGTCCGGGTGCGGTGGCTCACGCCTGTAATCCCAGCACTTTGGGAGGCCAAGATGGGCAGATCATGAGATCAGGAGACCAAGACCATGGTGAAACCCCTTCTCTACTAAAAATACAAAAAATTAGCCAGGCGTGGTGGCAGGCGCCTGAAGTCCCAGCTACTCGGGAGGCTGAGGGAGGAGAATGGCATGAACCCGGGAGGCGGAGGTTGCAGTAAGCCGAGATTAGGCCACTGCACTCCAGCCTGGGCAACAGCGAGACTCTATCTCAAACAAACACACAAATAAACAAAAAACCAACCAAACAAACAAATTTAATTTTTATCTTCCCAACAAAATTTCAAGCTGCTTGAAGACAGAGTTTATTGACGACAGGGTTTATTATTTACCTTTTTCCCCATAAGCCTACTTCTGTATCTTGTATCATGTAGATAATCAAATAAGCATATTAAACAACAACCTGGAATTCATTCTTTGTATTTTTCCAAATGCTGAGACATAAATTAGATAACTAACATTAATTTAGGGACAAAAGGAAAATGTAGGCATTCTAGTTATTAATATATGTCTTTCCCTCTAATTCTGAGATATTTTCCTGGGCCATGGGTGAAAAGAAAATATTAGAAATATTCGGAAACATGTACTGAAGGAATACTCTGAAAACAGTGCCATTATTTCATATAGAAAATTAAAATAAAAGTCATTCTTTCCATTTTAAACTGATACATAATTAACCCCCATCAGAAGGTTATAATTTTGTTCATAATTTTTTATGTCCCATTACTTCTAACACTAGTCATTTCTCCTTATATTACTCCATACTTTGCCTATCACATAAGCATTACCCTCCATTGGCAAGAGTATCCCTATTATGAGAAAAAGAATTTCAAGCTACTTTAGTGGTACACTTCTTAAGGTCATCAAAATTTCTTCAATTAATTTTTGATATCCTATCTTCTAATTTTAATTTGGACTCATATATATATAATTTCCATATACACACACATATACACATATACACACACATAAACGTGCATGCCCCCGCGTGCACACACACACACAAACACACATACACACACACACACAAATGTATGATTTCCCCATAAAACGAGGTTTTTCATGAATAGGTGAGTATTTCATTAGACATGACAATAAATTTATCATTTACCTTTATGAATTGGCATTCTAGGATATTCATCAATAACTGTGAAATATGTTAAACATGTGCTTTCACACAGAGACACTGAGCTACTGGCTGCATGCTAACAATGTAGATTATGGTCAACTGGACATGATAAGTAAAACCACCCAATAAGGAACCTCATGTTGGCCATCTAAGGTTCCTCTCAGGAGATATCTACTCTATTACACAGTTTAAATATCTGAAGCACCTGATAAGCTGCTGTTGTGTACTACTGCCTACTTATTTCAGGACTTATCTGCTGGAGAGGTAGTTAGGTAAACTAGATAATGTTTAAGATTCCTCCCTATCTCAAGGATCCATGTCTCTAGGCTATAGGAACCTCCAACAGAGACTATATTTTACTCTTTTTTGTATCCCCCTACAATCTAACATTGTTCTAAATAGAATAATCAATATGAACTAGTTGAATTGTTTATTGATTTATCTTCGGCTCTAAACTTTCCGTTCTCCTTTATCCTATTAGCTTTGAGGAGGGTATGGAGACTAGAAGTGATGGGAAGGGGAAAGTGTACTCAACAGACTGAATACTATGTGTCAGGCACTCAGGTACTTAATCCTAACAATTTTGGAGATAGATGCTATTTTATTTCCATTTCACCAATGAAGAATTTATAGTTCAGTTCAATTATTTCAGAATCACAATGGTAGCAATATAAACACCATTGGCAGTATTTGAATTCAGGATTGCCTATTTAACCCTCCTGGCAATCCTCTGCCAGTCCCTGCACTGTTTACCACCAGCAACTTGCAGAATTCCAGCACAAAATCAAGCCAGTAAGTAATTTACAAGGTAAGTAGTTCTAAGGTTATTCTTTGAGCTAACAGGAACTCTTAATAAGCTGGTAATCACGTCGAACTTTACAGTGTCTTTTACTCCTCATACTCACCTGAAACTTTGGGACAATTTTTTAGTAGGAGGCTCACCTTAAGCGTTTTACTTTAAAACTACATCTATCTCATCTGTTTAAGAGGGTCAACTCACATGCCTTTGCTTTCCCTGGATTAGGAAGGAGAAACTGAAAAAAAAAATGTTTTTCAGAAATAATCAAATAAGACTTTACTGGAGACAGAGGCCAGGAATGATGGAGAGCATGAAGAAGAAATGATCTTAAGGCCTATGAAGCTGAGAAAAGGAATTAGAAACTTCCAAGAAATATATCACTTAAATTAGAAAATATGCACTGTGTAATCTATATCCTTTCTTTTCATTTTCCTAAATTTTACTTTATTCATTAAGTTCATGTGTGAGTGAAATTTAATTTAAGGAAACTCAAAGAAGAGTACAATGAGATAACTAACATAAAGATATTAAACGAAGGGGCATTTAAATTTTAATAGGAGAAATTAAGTCTCTGCCTCAATCCTACTGTATAGTTATCAAACAAATACATAATTGGGTTTAAAATAATTGGCCTGAGACAGTGAAATGACCCAGCCAGGCTCTGACCAAAATTTTCTGAATTTTGAAATTGCCTTAGGAGTGTAGCTTACCGTTTCATCAACACACTTATCTGAATCTAAAGTATTGGCACTAATTGCAGTTTAAAGAACAAAGTACCAGGAAAGTTTGGACATGTGAGCTTCATTTTATATTTCACTACCGAATACAAATTAATGAATTGACAATCTGTATCAGCAAAATATTAACATTGTTTTAATGCTGTTATTTTTGGCACTGAACACTTCCCACATACACATTTGATTTAAAAATTTCAACTTTCATTTTTTGCTAAAATATGTTGCCTTTATTAAACATTGGAGATTTTTAACTTATTCATTCTAAAAAATACTGTATTTCTTGAAGTTAGTATCATACCTTAGGCACTAGATCTGCATATTCTAGGCGATCAAGGTAGATTCTTCATGAGTATACCTGGTGGAGTATGTAGTTTATCAGATAACACATATTTTTTAAAATAACACAAATAATTTCATAACTTCAACATGTGATGGTATTTGTTATTTTAACATTCTTACTTGCCAATAAATTGATAATACTTCATCAGTCTCTCAATTTTTTTTTGGCCCATGAAGTATAAACATTTGGAAACCATGATGTAAGAATAGCTCAAGGAACTAGAGAAAAAGGGAAATCTTAGTCATGAGGGAATGAAAGAAAATGCATTTAGAAGGCAAGAATGTAGTAATCAGAATAGATATTTTTAGGGTTCACGATCTGAATGATAGAATAGTTCTGGCAGTGACATCTTTAGTATACGACTAGGTAAATGAGCTGCTGAAGCACACGGGAGAAACTATTATTTGCTGTGGATGTGATATGTATTTAATCATTACTACAGGTAAGTGAGACATACTATTATTATCATTCTACAAGCAAAGAAAATAAGGCAAGAAGAGGTTATGAAACTTGTCCAAGGTCACATAGCTACAACCAAGTCTGTATTCAGATATCAGTCTTTTCAACATCTATGCTCTACTCTCTCCAGTGAAAAAGATGATTCAAATAATGGAAACCAAAGTAGAGTGAGACTACGGAAATAGATGCATCATCAAGATGATAGCTTAGAAAAAGACTATTAATCAAGTTGAAAGATACACAATAAATACCAATCAATATATAAGAAGTTTGTTGGAGTTTTTTGGCCACTAGTAAGCAAAATAAACTGAATTTAAAACAGAGACCTCCAGAATATGTCAAATTTTCCCAAAGGCCAGTGAGGTTATTTTTTTCCTTTTGCGTTTCCCAGAAGTAATTAAATTCAGTTACCTATCATCACTGAGAAATACGTTTCAAAATGTAGTTTTACTTGCTTTGTGATAGTAATACCTCCTTAGCAAGAAAGTTGTCAACTCTTAATTTCACTCCCACTACAAAAAAAAAAAAATTCAATTTTTCATCTCTATCAAGGAGGAACTTTATTAGTTTTGTAAATTTTTAAATCTAGCTGTATTACTTCGGTTAATCTCTCCTAGGGGATAATATCTAGAATCAATTGGAATACAGAGTATAAGACACATAAATCAATCTATAATCATCACATTGAATAAATATGTATTATTCTTTGAGGTCCAAAAGCCCAATCAAGTTATCATTTTTACAATGGCATATCTCTTAGTTATTCATCAAACACTGTAATCTCTAACTGTCATGAAGCCATAACATGTCCTCTTCCTGTTCACCATCATCACATTCTACTTTTTCTGCATTTCTCATATGAGTTCAGCATAACAAGCTTAGACACTTTCCTAAACAATTGGACACACTGGGATAACATATCAATCATCACTATTTAAAACTTACTTTTAATACTGAGAGTAATGAGGAAATTTCCTTTTTATAAGTCAATAATTGCTGCCTAACATGCAAAACATATTAACTTCCTAACTCTAATTTTAAAATATTTTCACCAATTCATCATACACATATATGGTTATATACATGTGTGTTTAATATATTTCATGAAACAACATATATGCAGAAAATTCCATAAATGGCTGAATGAATTACAGTGTATTATAAAGCCACACCCATATAAATACCTCCTAGATCAAGAGACAGACTATCAGCATTTTGCAAATTCTTTTTGAAATAATACAAATAGATAATAATAATCAATGACTGCTAAACTTACTGAGAGACAAATGGATGTTACATTCTTTCTAACAGACGTAAACAACATCATCTATGAAGCATTCCCTCCTTGACCCCCAACTCCTGATCCAAAATGGAATCTGAAACACATCAAACTCTAGGGGGAGAATACTCTAACTTCCAGTTACAAGAACTATAACGGACAGAGGAACATATTAAACACCAGATAGATGTAATAAGCAAATAAGGCTGTAGAAAACACCATAGGACAAATGGCCTAGTTTCTTCCAATAACAAAAACAAAATGTAAAACAAAAAAGGTAAAGGAAGGAAATGGGAGCTTAAAGATGAAAAGAGACTTAAGTATAAAGCGACTATATACATTTTTCACCCAACACAGGATATTTCAGAAACAGAAAAGGGATGTTATTGAAAATGGGATTCTGGACAATCTAGAATGCACAGTCACCCCACTCGAGGAATAGTAGCCAAATATAAGAGGTGATACATTTTGTGGATACTAATTTGAACAAACCAACCACTGAAATAATTGTGAATATCAGTAAAATTTGAACACTGGGTAACTAATGATGTTATGAAATTAACATTAAGCTTCTGGATGTGATAATGGTTTTATGAATGCATGTTTTTAATATCTTATCTTTTATAGATACATATAAATATTTACCCATAAAATAATATGATGTGTGGGATTTGCTCCAAAATGATCCATGTTAAGGGTATAAGAGTAATAGGATAGTAGAGCTGAAATAAGATAGGTGATAAATTGATCACTTTGAAACTGGTGGTAAGCATATGGAAGTTTATCAAATTGTTTTATTTGCTTTTACTTATGTTTGAATTTCTCCATAATTTTTCACCTTGATATTTAGTAAAAAAAAAAAATATCATCAGTACCTTAGACTTCTCCCATATGCCCACTCCCATCACACCACTCTTGTTCTTCTGTAACCACCACTCTGATTTTATGATTATTACATCCTGCTTTTTTTGGACTTTTAGAGAGATGTACTCATTACTAAACATAACACAGTATTATGTTCCACATTTGTCTATATATGGAAGTATGCAGTGCATATTATTTTGTGTATGTTTAAATATACATTACATAGATTATATAATGTTGCTGGATATCACTCCAGGATTGTCATTTTCATTGCTGTATTAGATCTCATTGTGTTACCCTCACTATATATATTCTCCAATCATTCTAGGATGATTGGACATTTGGATCCTTTGTAGTTATTAACTGTTACAGACAACATGGGGACACATGTGCAAATATTTTTTTTTTTTTTTTTTTTTTTTTTTTGAGACGGAGTCTCGCTCTGTCACCCAGGCTGGAGTGCAGTTGGTGCGATCTTGGCTCACTGCAAGCTCCACCTCCCGGTTTCAAGCCATTCTCCTGCCTCAGTCTCCTGAGTAGCTGGGACTACAGGCGCCTGCCACCACACGTGGCTAACTTTTTTTTGTATTTTTAGTAGAGACGGGGTTTCACCATGGTCTCGATCTCTTGATCTTGTGATCCGCCCACCTCGGCCTTCCAAAGTGGTGGGATTACAGGCGTGAGCCACCGCGCCCAGCCCACATGTGCAAATATTTCTAAGAGGTTTGTATCCTGGAATGGAATTACTAGGTCAAAGTGTATGCATATCTTCAACTTTGGTAGATGATCTCAGTTTAACAAATTGGTTGTTTTAATTCATATTTCCACTAGGTGGATAGGAGAATTTGTATGGCTAACAGTATTATGCTGATTCTTAATTTTCGTCATTCTGATGGATGTGTAGTGGCATCTCACTGTACTTTAATTTGAATTAGCAGTTAAGTACCTTTCCCCTTTGTTCATTGGCCATTTTTATATCTCTTTGGTAAAAGGCCTGTTCACAAGACATCCATTTTTTTTAAGGACTGTAATCTTTTTTCTTATAGAGGGTTTAAAAAAAAATAGGATATAAGCATTTTTTTTTCAGGTATAGTGTTTAGAAATAAACACTTCCACTCCACGAGCCATCTTTTCACTCTTTAATAAGAGCACTGATTGATAAGCAGAACTCTTAATTTTCATATTGTTTTGGTTTGGGTCTTTCTAAAAACCAAGACAAACACTTGTGTACAGGTAGTCTAAGTGGGAAATGATCCTATGAAACAGAGGTGAAGGAATAGGGAGAATTTAGGCAGAAAGAAAAGCCAATGTTAAGGTTGTTGTTGATATTACTGTTGGAAGTAGGGCTTCATTCTGGCAGAACCTCCTGTGAATTGTACAAAATGCCTCTCAGCACTATCTGTCTCAAAGACAGGAGATGGAAGCATTTATCCCATTTCTCGCCTTGCTGCTTGAGATTATGCTTAGGGGTCTTAATCCCACCCTCCAAGGCTGTGTTTTCACACTAGCCAAGACAGTCCCTGGTGCTGCTAAATTTAAGCTATGGAACAAAAACCGTGTTACTTGAGGAGAGATGCTGTCAGAGGTGAGTCTGAGTCAGCACAGAACTCTCTAACCACTGGCTGTGGTTAAAATTAGAGATGAGTCAAGGGAATGTGACATTGGCACCAGTGACAATAACTAAAAAGTAGTCCAATTTATTAATATTTTCCTTTATAGTTAATGCATTTTATGTACTGCTTAAAAAACATTTCCTATCCCGAGATCATGGAGATATTCTCCTATATCATTTTTAAAGCATTATTCTTTTGCCTTGACATTTGAGTGTATAGCCCTAACTGGAATTATTTTTTATTAGAGTTAGATGTAAGGTCGACTTTCACTTTTTTCCATATTAGTATTCAATTCTCTCTGTTTCATTTATTTGAACAGATAAAATTTTCCCCACAGTGCCACCTCTGCATTAGTCTAGTACCCATATGTGTGGCTGTGTGTGGTGGTCTAAAGACGACAGCAAGTTCTTTGTCACTCTTCCTATTGAGAGGCAAAATATATCCACTCCTCTTGAGTATGGGCTAACTCTGCAACCTTAGTTGATCATCAGAATGTGGCAAAAGTAATGCTGCATGACTTCCAAGACTAAATCTTAAGAAATGGCTAGTATCCGCTTTTGTGTGCTCGGAACACTCCCTCTGGGAACCCAGCTGTCATCTTACGAGAAGTCCAAGCCACATGGAGAAGACAAATGAAGGAGATCTGAGGTATTGTCATCAACAAAACTAACAATCTCCCAGCCAACAGCCAGAACCAAATACCAGACATGTGAACAAGCCATCTAGAAAGTTCCATATCTATTATGGAAAAACTACAGCTCCAGCTGACACCATATGAAGCAAAATAACCATCTTACTAAGTCTACACAATCATGAGAGAAAACAAATGATTGTGAGTTTAAGACACTAAATTTTGGGATGGTTTGTTATGTAGATATAGATAATCAAAACAACATGTTTCTGGGCTCTCTGTTCTTCTCCACTGGTCTATTTGTCTATTTTTTTCACACTGTGTTAATTCCTGTAGCTTTATAGTAAATTGTAATACCTGGTGGAGCAAGTCTTCCTGCATTATTCTTCACCAAGATTGCCTTGTCTATTTTGACACTAAATTTTTATGTAGATTTTATTATTAGCTTTCAAGTTTAACAAAATACCTGTCGGGATTTTGAATTGAATTCATAAAAAAATTTGGGGGGAATTAATAATTTTACAATATTGAATCTTTCAATCATGCTACAATTCTCCATTTATATAGGACTTCTTTAGTGTCTACAAATAATATTTTATGGTTTCTGTATAGGTCTTCTACGTCTTTTGTTAGATATGTATCTAGTCACTTAATACTTTTATGTTATTGTAAAAATATAAATTGTATTTTACCTGATTGTTGCTGGTATATAGGAATACAATTGATTTTTTATGTTACTCACTCTTGTATTCAGCAACCATGTTAAATTTACATATTACTCCTGAAGATATTTCTACAGATTTTTTATTTGATTTGTACCCAATCATATCAGATTCAATAAAATGTTTACTCTTTTAAAACCAATTTCCTTTATTTATTTATCTATTTATTCTCCTTATCATAAGCACATTACAACATTGAATAGATGTGAGGATAGCAGTATTCTATCACTCTTAATCTCAGACAAAAGGATTCTAACATTTCACTATTAGGTATAATTTTCCTGTAAAGCTTTTTAATCTCATGTCTGATTAAGAACTAAGAACATATACATAAATGGATGTTGACATATCACATGGTTTTGCTCACTCCGTTGAGATTATCATGTGATTTTTCTCTCTATTTTTAAATTAATTACATTAATTGATGTTTAAATGTTAAATCAACCTTGAATTTCTGGAATAAATCCTACTCAGTCCTGGTGTTATTCTTTTTATATATTGCTGGATAAAATGTACTAATATTTTCTTTAAGATAAATTATATAATTAATTATACTATAAATATCATAGTGAATTTATCTGCTTTTGGTATCAAAGTTAAAGGTATCATGGCATGTGCTTCTGGCTTCCAGTGTTTCTGTTGACAAGCAATATGGCAGTATAATTAATGCTTCTTTGGGGTAATTTTTTAAAATGGCATTTAAAAAGTAATCATGGCGGGGTGCAGTGGCTCACACCTGTAATCCCAGTGAGAGGTGACAACATGCTAGTAGCCTTTGCTCTTGGTGCTGCCTCGGCCTCGGAGTCCACTCTTGTGGCACTTGAGGAGCCCTTCAGCCTGCCAGGGCACAGTGGGAGCCCCTCTCTGGGCTGGCCGAGGCCAGAGCTGGCTCCCTCTACTTGCGGGTAGGTGTGGAGGGAGAGGCCTGGACGGAACCGGGGCTCTGTGCCACGAGCGCAGGCCAGCGCCAGTTCTGGGTGGGTGTGGGCTCAAGGGGCCCCACACTCTGAGACGCCGGTTGGTGCCACTGGCCCAGGAAGTGAGGGGCTTAGCACCCGGGCCAGCAGCTGCAGAGGGTGTGCTGGGTCCCCCAAAAGTGCCAGCCTGCTGGCACTGCGATGAAATTCTCGCCAGGCCTCAGCTGCCTCCCCGTGGGGCATGGCTGGGGACCTGCAGCCTGCCATGCCAGAGCCTCCCCTCCTGGCCATGGGCTCCTGCGCAGCTGGAGCCTCCCCAACCAGCACCGACTAGCAGCCACCCCCTATGCCGCGGCGCCGGGTCCCATCAACCGCCCAAGGGCTGAGGACTGCAGGCGTGCAGCCCGGGACTGGGGGGCAGCTCTGCTCCTGACCCTGGTGCGGGATCCACTAGGGGAAGCCAGTTGGGTTCCTGATTCACGTGGGGACTTGGAGAAATTTCATGTCTAGCTAGAGGATTGTAAACGCACCAATCAGTACTCTGTGTCTAGCTCAAGGTTTGTAAATACACCAATCAGTACTCTGTATCTAGCTAACCTAGTGGGGACTTGGAGAACTTTTCTGTCTAGCACTAGGTGTCTACATCTGAAGGAACAAACTCTGGACACACCATATTTAAGAACTGTAACACTCATCACGAGGGTCCGCGGCTTCATTCTTGAAGTCAGCGAGACCAAGAACCCACCAATTTCAGACACACCAGCACTTTGGGAGGCCAAGGTAGGTGGATCACCTGAAGTCGGGAGTTCAAGACCAGCCTGAACAACATGGAGAAACTCTGTCTCTACTAAAAATACAAAATTAGCCAGGTATGATGGGATATGCCTATAATCCCAACTACTCAGGAAGCTGAGGCAGGAGAACTGCTTGAACCCAGGAGGCAGAGGTTGTGGTGAGCCAAGATCACACCATTGCACTCCAGCCTGTGCAACAAGAGCAAAACTCTGTCTCAAAAAAAGAAAAAAAAAAAAGCAATCACAACAACTAGAACTTGAGGACATTTGGGTGAGCCAGACATTCTCTACTTATTTTCCCCTTAAGACATTTTCAAATTTGCAGCACAGGCCACAGAGGCAGAGTAGAAAGTGATATCCTAATGGTCTAGAGCCTTCTTCAGTCTCCAGGATGTGCAGAAACAAAAAAAACTGGAGTGTGGAACTGTGGGGGTTCAGTCAGGATGGTGGGAGAAATTGTAAAATTATAGGAAATAAACACAAATCCTTCTGGAAGGCCTAGGGGTTTGCATAGCTTCAGTAAAGTGTTTGGCTGAAGGCAGCTGAATTCTCTTAAAAGCTTAGGATGCAGATACAGAAGAATGTAGAGGAGTTTATCTAAATAACTTGTTTACTCATGTGGTCCTGAAACTAACCTTCGATCATTTGCGAGCAGGATGGCTCTCTCTGTGGGAGGGTGACCAGGTTAATTACCCTCTAATAGTGTTGACTCAAAACCTTTGTCATTTAATGTGTGCTCAATAAATGCCAGGAGGGCCAGTGAGTCAGGGCTGTGTTTGCAACTCTTTACAGCACCCTCCTTGGTGTCTGCAAGTGGCCTGGGCCCTCAACCAGACTGACAGGTAAAATATCTGTGTCAGTGTACGTTATTCATCGTCGTTGGGTCAAGGTCTGTGGGACAGACCCCCACATGGAACTACCAAAGCAGTCAGGACTTAATGGTCTGAGATCCTGAAGAAAGGGATTACTGCAAAGAAATGAGCCCAACATTCTGCACTTCTTTTCTACTCGAGGCACTTGCTGAATCTTAAGTTCAAATCAGTATCTGACCTTTACCTTTCCTACAACCTCTTTTCAAACCACTTTCTCCCTGTGATCCAGCCATAATAGCTACCCCTCATTCTCCTTTCCAGTTTCCTGAGTGCACTGTTCTCTCTTGCTTTCCCACCACAAGATTATTTGTTCTGCTCCAGTTTGATGGAATTATTACTTTCTATTTGCCCTTAAAGTTACCTCCATTGCCACGCAGAAATTGCAGGACAGGTCTAAGACACCAGCAAGAGGACATATGGATAGATTTCCAAGGTCACCCTGAAGAAATGAAAATAAGAGATAAAGAGAGAAAAGATCTCTTACATGCCAATTAGAGGAGGCCTCTGTGTGGACTGACAGGTGACTTACTGACAAGAGAAAATATATGTTTTGTACTATCTGCTGGATTCAAGTGTACATAAACAACAACTCATATAAATTTCTAGTGTTGCACTGTATCTACACTTCTCTCTAAATACTGTAAACATAAGTAACAACCTAAAAATCCTCAGGGAGGCTTTCCTTATAGATCCTCTCCACTCACCTTTCCCACCCAGTTTAGGCCTGCCTCTTCATGATGGATAAATTTTCTTAGCACAGAATTCCCATTTTCTGTAGCATTTATCTTAGTTTATAATTCCATATTTATCAGTGTTATTATTTGCTTATTGTGTCTCCATCACTAGGCTGTCCGTGTGGCAAGACCCACATAGGTTTCTCCCTATATTGTATTCACAGTGCCTACTATTGTGCCAGACACCTAATAAATATTCACATATCTGCCAAGTAGATGAGGAAGCTGGCATTCATCTTGACATAATGTCAACATCTACAAGGTGAAAGGCCTGGCTAAGCTAGATTGTTTTAAACATTATGGCCTGTAAATAAGGATATGGTACCTTATTAGCACCATAAAAAATAAAATCATTTTGGACAAATTTTATACGATTTGAAGCACTCAACTTATTAAACTACCTATGCAATCTTTAATAGACAATTACTGAGGGACCTTCATATACAGTCATAAAAAATACTTCATCTATGACCTCAAGGCCTTATTGAGCAAGATAAGGAATAAACAATACTCTATATCATAGAAGTACATGGCGAACAGGAAAAAGTATGGGCTTTCCTGGAGTGGATCTGGACTCATATCCCACTTCAGTTTCTTACCATCTGCGTGACAATGGAGAGTTATTTAACATTTCTGAGTACTTTATGTAAGATGAAGATAGCATTTATCTCATGGGGTTGTAATGATTACATAAAGAAATGCAATCTTCTTAGCACAGAGTTGTACACAATAAATGCTGTGAAGCGGGTATAATTGCAGACAGAATCTGAACTTTCTAATTAGGAGACCTGGGTTAGCACTCCTGCTTGAAAATTTGTTACTGATTGACCAAGAGAAAGTTAGTTCATGAGACTCAATTTTATGAGACTCAATTCTTCTATCAGTAAATGGGCATGATAATACTAATAAATAACCTACAATTAAAATTTATCTGTAAAGTGCCTACTAAATTTTTGCAGAAAGTAGACTTCAATAAACTGTATGAATAAGGAGGAAGGGGGTGAGAAAGGAGAGAGAGAGAAGATGTTAGGTTTGAGGTATCATATGTCCACACACAATGGAAATATATAGTAGACAATGGGAAAATATGTGTCAATAATTCAGGCAATAGGTTTAATTGAATATATGGAGTTAGATCAACAAAAGTAATTTTTCCTATTATTTTCTTTCAATACACATTATTTTCTCCAAGGCTTTTATCACAATTTGTAATTGCACATTTATTTGTTTACTAGAACTTTGCCTCTTATAAATTGGTTTTTATGAGGGAGGAGTTATAACTGTTTTTTACTCCACAGAGAGCACATAGTGAGGGCTCAGCAATTATTGTTAACTGAGAACTATCAACTGAAAATCTGTATCTATAAAAGACAGGTCAGTCAGTTGGTACTCAGTGTTGGGAAAGAAGAGCTATTAGAACATGGAAATTCAAATAGAAATCAATACAGTTCGTTAAGTTAATTCCAGTTATTTTGACTTAATAAAACTGGTGAAAATATTTTAAAAGTTTAAATTAAAATATCCCCGTGAGCTGATGGCGACATGAACAACACTTATGTTAACAACATTGTCTGACGTGTAGCAAATGAACAATAAATATTATTGAATGATTGACAAATTTATGAAATCAGTTGTAGTCAATGTGTAATGTTTTTATTAAAAGTCAGTTTTTAAGATGCATTGTAAGTCATAAGAAATATTTCAAAATGTACCAGTTAACCAAGGAAAATAAAACAGAGAGAATGAGTAGAGAAAAATGCAAGAATTACAACTATTGTCAAACATAGCATTAGTTGCAAAGTTCATTTTGTCTTAGAGCCACATACAGCATCAGAAAGAAAAAGAAGTTTAAATCAGGAATCCTTAGGAAAGTATTCAATATGTCACCAAAACAACAGATGGTATCCAATAGAAATAGTGATAAGAACCAACTGAAAAATAACATCAGAAAAAAGCAAAAGAAAGAAAAGGGGAAAAAATGTTGTAGCCTAGAAAATAAAATAGGCCCATGAAATGTTAGTATGCAAAAAAAAAGAAGCCAACCAATGAAACTTTTTATCCAAACAGCATAAATCCTGCCAACAACAACAAAAAAACTATAAAAAAATTTTGGTTAGAGGACCAACAAAATGATTTTAATTTTTTTAATCAATGAATTAGATAATATAATGTATGTGGATTTTCATATCTTAATAAAATTTACATACTAATAAGAAATCTCTGGTTATAAAACATGTTGGAGGGAGGTAGAACACATACAAATATATAATCAATAAAATAATGAGAGAGAAAATAGTTTCTTTTTAAGTACTAAATCAATACCTAATTAAATAATTTGGAAATAATAGGAGCAAAAATTTTGTAAAGGATCTTTTTTTTTTTAAATTATACTTTAAGTTCTAGGGTATATGTGCACAATGTGCAGGTTTGTTACATATGTATACATGTGCAATGTTGGTGTGCTGCACCCATTAACTCGTCATTTACATTAGGTGTATCTCCTAATGCTATCCCTCCCCCCACCCCCTCCCCACAATAAGACCCGATGTGTGATGACCCCTTCCTGTGTCCAAGTGATCTCATTGTTCAATTCCCACCTACGAGTGAGAACATGCAGTGTTTGGTTTTCTGTTCTTGCGATAGTTTGCTGAGAATGATGGTTTCCAGCTGCATCCGTGTCCCTACAAAGGACACGAACTCATCCTTTTTTATGGCTGCATAGTATTCCATGGTGTATATGTGCCACATTTTCTTAATCCAGTCTGTCTCTGATGGACATTTGGGTTGACTCCAGGTCTTTGCTATTGTGAATAGTGCCACAATAAACATATGTGTACATGTCTCTTTATAGCAGCATGACTTATAATCCTTTGGGTATATCCCCAGTAATGGGATGGCTGGATCTAATGGTATTTCTAGTTCTAGATCCTTGAGGAATCGCCACACTGTTTTCCACAATGGTTGAACTAGTTTACAGTCCCACGACAGTGTAAAAGTGTTCCTATTTCTCTACATCCTCTCCACCACCTGTTATTTCCTGATTTTTTAATGATTGCCATTCTAACTGGTGTGAGATGGTATCTCATTGTGGTTTTGATTTGCATTTCTCTGATAGCGAGTGATGATGAGCATTTTTTCGTGTGTCTGTTGGCTGATTGAATGTCTTCTTTTGAGAAGTGTCTGTTCATATCCTTTGCCCACTTTTTGATGGGGTTCTTTGTTTTTTTCTTGTAAATTTGATTGAGTTCTTTATAGGTTCTGGATATTAGCCCTTTGTCAGATGAGTAGATTGCAAAAATGTTCTCCCATTCTGTAGGTTGCCTGTTCACTCCGATGGTAGTTTCTTTTGCTGTGCAGAAGCTCTTTGAATGTATTTGCTCTTGCTTCTCTAGTTCTTTTAATTGTGATGTTAGGGTGTCAATTTTAGGTCTTTCCTGCTTTCTCTTGTGGGCAGTTAGTGCTATAAATTTCCCTCTACACTGTGCTTTAAATGTGTCCCAGAGATTCTGGTATGATGTATCTTTTTTCTCATTGGTTTCAAAGAACATCTTTATTTCTGCCTTCATTTCGTTTTGTACCCCGTAGTCATTCAGGAGCAGGTTGTTCAGTTTTCATGTAGTTGAGCGGTTTTGATTGAGTTTCTTAGTCCTGAGTTCTAGTTTGATTGCACTGTGGTCTGAGAGACAGTTTGTTATAATTTCTGTTCTTTTACATTTGCTGAGGAGTGCTTTACTTCCAACTATGTGGTCAATTTTGGAATAAGTGTGATGTGGTGCTGAGAACAATGTATATTCTGTTGATTTGGGGACCCACTTGAGCAGGCAGTCTGTCCATTCTCAGATCTCAACCTCCGTGCTGGGAGATCCACTGCTCTCTTCAAAGCTGTCAGACAGGGGCATTTACCTCTGTCGAGGTTTCTGCTGCTTTTTGTTTAGCTATGCCCTGTCCCCAGAGGAGGAGTCTACAGAGGCAAGCCAGCCTCCTTGAGCTGTGGTGGGCTCCACCCTATTCGAGCTTCCTGGCAGCTTTGTTTACTTACTTAAGCCTCAGCAATGGCAGGTGCCCCTTCCCCAGCCTTGCTGCCACCTTGCAGTTAGATCTCAGACTGCTGTGCTAGCAATGAGGGAGGCTCCATGGGTGTGTGACCCTCTGGTCAGATGTGGGATATAATCTCCTGGTGTGCCATTTGCTAAGACCCTTGGTAAAGCATAGTATTAGGGTGGGAGTTACCCGATTTTCCAGGTGTTGTGTGTCTCAATTTTGTTTCACTACGAAAAGGAATTCCCTTCCCCCTTGTGCTTCCCAGGTGAGGCGATGCCTCGCCCTGCTTTAGTTCTCGCTGGTCCGGCTGCACCTGCAGACCAGCGCCAACTGTCTGACACACCGCAGTGAGATGAACCTGGTACCTCAGTTGAAAATGCAGAAATCACCTATCTTCTGTGTCGCTCACGCTGGGAGCTGGAGGCTAGAGCTGTTCGTCTTGTAAAGGATCTTTTGGATTTTTTTTCTCCATATATTGATTAAGAAACCTGTCCCAAGGAATTTAAGAGTTTTACCCATGATAAAATTATCAAAATGTATGGAAAAGAAAAATTAATTCAATATAGCATGATTTTTAAATGAAATTGTCTTCTCTTTATATTGAGTCTAAAATATACCTAGTAACATGCTAGGCACTTGGAGGATGAGGAAGAACAAGTCAAATATGTTTCCTGCCCTTGTAAGTTTACAGTCTAATGAAACAGGAAGTTAACAGACAAATTAATAAATAACAGATTGTGTTACATGCCATGAAAACAGGAATAGGGTACTATAAGATAGCTAGGGGAGCCCTGAAGCCTTTTAGGATATTTTAAATTGCCTGGAGAAATTAACAGCTTGGAATACAGCAGTGAAAATAGACATGTAGAGAAAATATATAGATGTATTTTTGCACTGGGATTGGTTGCTTTTTAAAAATAGACTGAATGCGGGAAGAAAATGTAAAGAAAAAATTCAAGGATGAGTTAGCAACTTGTTAGATGACTTTAGTCATTTACTACAATGGGGCACAACTGGACATAGCAATCTAGAGCATGCAGAAGCTGTAAGGATGAAAGACTTAATCTTACTGTGCCGTCATATATATTTTAAATTATTAGTGGTTGAGTTTCCTGGGAAGAAAGCATAGCAAAGGAACACAGATTCAAAATCAAATCCAGAGGAATTCCCACATGTAGTGATAGAAGTGGAAAAAACTAGGCAAACACAAGGGAAAAGAGGTAGAAGAAAATGAAGAGAGTAAGTCTTTTGTGGCTTCTTGCAAGAATCAGCCCAATTTTTAAAAGGATGGAGTGGTCAATTGTGCCAAATGCTGCCCAGAATACGCTAAGCTCACTCCCACTTGCTACAACCCACTTCTTCTGCCACTTTCAGCCTGACTCAAAAATAAAATAAATCTCTAAGTATGTTTCAAATTTATCAAACATAAATAGGTCCCAAGTATGTGGGCCTTATAAAACAGTGAGACTCACAGATAGAAGGACAATGTGAATGAATAAAAAATTGCCAATTTTCAGCTATAGATAGTAATCTGGGATAATTTAAATTAAATGAACATTTTACTACACACCAAAGTAAACTTCAGAGAGTTGTTAAAATTTTTTTAAACTTGGCTGAAAAATGAATAGAAAAGAGAACGGTGTATCAGATCTATGAAAGAATAACTTTCTCAGCTTTGAAGCAAAGAAAAAATAATGAAGGAAAAGATCAACAGATTTTAATATACATTCACTTAGAACTCCCAATCAATGAAAATTAGTAACTCAGATAAAAAGCACATGTAGGAGAAAATATTCTGAAGTTGTAATGGTTGTAGTTACTGAGACTTTACTGGATCAGTCACAAGCAGGTAACAATTGATTTATTCTTTCCCACCACTTTTCTTGATTGATCAGACCTCAAAGCCATTTGCAGTCACTTGCAGAAAGTGGAAAGTTTGATTCAGTCTAATATCAAAACTTCAAAAAACTTCAAATCATCAGCTAATGATATTCTTCTTCCCTCCTCCAGTTTTGGCCTGCCCTAGACTCAGAAACCCGCAGGAAGGAAAAGAATATAAGCAGCTTCTTCACATTTTCTTCACTCCACCTCTTTGTAACTACTCTCTAGCTGCCATTTTGGTCCTTCTAGAGTTGGGTCTGCAGGAGTGAATTAAGGGAAAGGGACAGTGTACTATGGTAATGAGCTGTCTCTGACATCAGGCCTGCTTGTTTTTTCCCAGGGCATTTTAGGAAACTTCTTGGTTCATTGAAAGCAGAGGATGTCATCTTATGCTGGCTTTTAAGACAGCCTTCCTCAGCCCCCTACCCTCTGAGGCTTCACAGTATGGATATTCTATCTATTGGAAAGTTTCCCCCAACCCAGAACACTTGTTTCTCCTGAAGGTGAGTCTTCCAGAGTAGAATCTCTTTCAAGATGATACAGTTGGATTCCCTTCATCCAGTTCATTTGGTCTCCTGGAAAACTCAAGCATCTTTTCTCCACCTGGGGGTAATTCAGCTAGTTCTTCTACACTCACAGGATCTAACCAACCAAGCTGTCACTTTTGGACTCCTCAGGCCTGGGTTGGGTAGCAGTTCCTGTTTCCCTTAAATTTCAGGGGACACAGGACACTTTCCCTCTCAAAGTAGATTTGTTAAAGCTTCTCCAGCTTTGCTTGAGGGGGTGAAATATCCCTTCCACTACTCCATGAGGAGTGAGAGAGGGAATGCCACACACACACACACAACTCACTCTCCATTTCTCTTTTACCCCAAGATAGCCTGTGTAACTGGCCTGTTGTGTATAATGTTGTTTTCACCAGTACTCTGAGACCATGAGAAAATGCACAGTTAGCATGCTGCTTCATTGTTAGGGTTGTGGTGGGTCCTTTTACATTGCTGGTAGCATTGTATATCAGTACAACCTTTTAGGAAGAATTACAAGGCCTAGTATTTCTGCTAGAAATACTACTCAAAAAACCCATGAAAAGGTCTATGCATATAGACGTCCATTGTAGCATTCATTGTTTAAATTAGTTCCCAGATGACAAATGTCTGCTAATTCTAAATCATAAGGAGAAGTTTGTTTTCTCAGAAACTTACATTAGCAAGTATTTTACTTACCCTATCTTACTTTTAACCTTTGCATGTGAGGACCCTCACTCTTCCCCACTAGTCTTGACTTCCTAATCTTATTTTCATTGCTGTAGATCCAAATTTTGTTGGAACTTTGTTACACATGACGATTTTGTTAGTTCTCTCAAGCAACTTATGGACAACAGCAGTTACAAAGGAAAGAATGAATGAGGAAACCCCTGCAAGAACACTCAACTGTCCAAAAAGAATAGTGAAACTGCCTGAGGCAGCAGTCACTGTCACTCAAAGACATCACATTGCCCTACCCAGACCACCACAACAATTTAATCAGAATCTGTAGGGGTGAGCTGAGGCTTCATAATTTCTTTTAGCCCTCCCATGGGTGATCCTAATGTGTAGCCAAATTTGAGAATCACCATTATAGAGATTATCATCTAGAGAAAAAAAGAGACAAGCAAAGGAGCACATGAATAATATATGTATTACAGAGCCAATCAAATTTGTAAAAGATGAAGAACAGATAGAAAAACATAGTATAACCTCTAAACATAGCACACAAAGGCCTTTATCATCTCATCTCTACTTACACTGTCCCATTTGTTCCTCCTTTCATGGTCCTTCCCATCCTGTGTTAGAACCACACTAACCTTTTCAGGTACCTAAACATGCTAGGCTCTCTTGGGCTCAGCCTGATTTCCTTCTTCATCTACCTAGATCATTCCTTCTCCCAGCTAACAGATGAAGTACAGTCCCCTACAAATGGCCTCTCTAACAACAGAGCAAGACTCCGTCTTAAAAAAAAAAAAAAAAAAAAAAAAAAAAAAAAAAGCATCTCTGAGCATCCAGGCTGACCTGGATGCCTATGTATATCATAATATCATAGTACTTCCTGCTAAAAACAGGTCATGTCACACTGTATTGTAACTGTTAGTTAATTTATATTTCCATTTTTATCACTTGGAAAGCAGGAACACTATCTTCATTTCGTCTCTGAATCCTAATATCTATCAATGTGACTCACACAGAGGAAGTGTTCAATAAATGTTGGGTTGAATTTTTAAATGCATATAACATAAATAATCATCAAATACAAAATTGTAACTATAAAAACATTTTTGGATTGGAGAATTACATATTAGAAGAAGGAGGAAAAGAAAAAGTGAGTGACAGAGAAAGAAAACAAAGAAAGCAAAGAAAGAGAAAGGAGGATAGAGGGAGGGAGGATGGAGGGAGGAAGGGAAGGAAAAAAAAACGAATGCAGAATATCTTGTAATTGATAATAATTATAATTTCATTTAATTCACACAGAATACTCTGGGGTAAATACTCTTTTTCTTATCTCACAGATGATTAAACTAAGGCCAAGATAATTAAATCATTTGTTCAACTTTGAAAAGTTTATAAGTACTATATTCAGGTTTTGAATCAAGGTTTATACGATCAAAACCAGCTTTCATTTTCAGAACTAAAATAGTTATTTTATAACCTTGATTTAAGAGAAATTACAAAATGTATCATAGGCTGGAGGCTACAAGCAGGGTGAAGTACCAGCAGATAAGAAATTCAACAGAGTTCTATTTTCTATAATGCTCAAAAATAAATCCACTCACATACGAATCCACAGTTGTAGTTCTTGTGGAGAAAATTCAGCAAAACCGTATTACTGAAAAAGTATCACAGTGATTAATTATTTTCTGCATTTACCATTCTATGTTTAAGTCGCCAATAAAAGTCTATCACATTCAACATTATTTAACAGAATTTCTTTGCTAGAGTGTTATTAATACATAACCATTCTGCAGATTCGATTTTCAGGAGCAAAGCTGAATTTCCTCAGTTTTCTAGGACTAAGTTCATCAAAATTGAAACAAAATAGATGGTATCCCTATCTCTGTGCTTATGGTTAGTGATAGCCTACAAACAACAAGAAGTTGTGAGATTTCATTACATGTGTTAGCAAAAAGAAACCAACAAAAGAAGCTATCTTAAATCCACAAGCAACATCTATATATATAACCATAAGTATTAAGAAAGATGCCTTAAGAAATAGAAGAGGACACACAAAAAAATGAAAAAAATATACCATGTTCAAGGATTGGAAGAATCAATATTGTTAAAATGTCCATACTACCCAAAGCAATCTACAGATTTCATGAAATCTCCATCAAAATATTAATGACATTCTTCACTGAAATAGAAAAAAAATCCTAAAATTTATATGGAACCACAAAATACCCAGACTAGCCAAAACTATCTTAAGCAGAAAGAACAAAACTGGAGGAATCACATTACCTCACTTCCAATTTTACTACGGAGCTATGGTATTTGAAACAGCATAGTACTGACATAAAAACAAACACATAGACCAGTGGAACTGAATAGAGATCCCAGAAATAAATCCATACGTTTATGGTGAGCTCATTTTTGACAAAGGTGCCAAGAACATATATTGAGGAAAGGACAGTCTCTTCAATAAATGGTGCTGGGAAAACTGGGTATCCAAATGCAGAAGAATGAAACTAGACCCCTATGTCTCACCATATAAAGAAACCAAACCAAAATGGATTAAAATGGATTAAAGGCTTAATGCTAAGACCTCAAACTATGAAACTACTAAAAAACAAACAAACAAACAAACAAACAAACTTGGAGAAACTCTCCAAGACATCAGTCTGGGCAAAGACTTCTTAAGTAATATCCCACAAGCACAGGCAACCAAAGCAAAAATGGACAGATTAGATCACACCAAGCTAAACAGCTTCTGCACAGAAAAGGATACAATCAACAAAGTGAAGAGACAACCCACAGAATGGGAGAAAATATTTGCTAAATACTCATCTGAAAAGGGATTCATAATCAGAATATATAAGAAGCTCAAACAGCTCTAACAAAGAAATTCTGATAATCCAATTTTTTAAATGGGCAAAAAATCTGCATAGGCATTTCTCAAAAGAAGACATACAAATGGCAAACAGGTATATGAAAAGGTGCTCAACATCACTGGTCATCAAGGAAATGTAAATCAAAACTATGAGACATCATCTCACTCCAGTTAAGATGATTTTTATCCAAAAGTCCGGCAGTGACAAATGCTGGCAAGAATGTGGAGAAAAGAGAACCTTTATATACTGTTGGTGGGAATGGAAATTAGTACAACCACTACGGAGAACAGTTTGGAAATTCCTCAGAAAACTAAAAATAGAGCTACCATATAATCTAGCAATCCCATTCCAAGGTATATACCCAAAAGAAAGGAAATCAGAACATCAAAGAGATAACTTCACTTCCATGTTTATTGCAGCACTATTCACAATAGCCAAGACTGAATCAACCTAAGTGTCCATCAACAGATGAAAGGATAAAGAAAATGTAGTATATATACACAATGGAGTACTATTCACCAAAAAAACAAAAAAAAGAATGAGATCCCATCGTTTGCAACAACATGGATGGAACTGGAGGTTCCATGAAATAGAATATGAATATATTCTATGAAATAGAATATGAATATAGAAATAGAATATGCTACATGAAATAGCCCACCACAGAAAAACAAACATTGCATGGTCTCACTTATTTGTGAGAGCTAAAACTTAAAACAATTGAACTCATGGCAATAGAGAGTAGAAGAATGGTTACTAGAGGCTGGGAAGGGTAATGGGTAGAGGGGAGGTGGCAAGGGGTTAGGGATGGTTAATGGGTACAAATAAATTGTTAAGGTGAATACAACCTAGTATTTGCTAGCAAAACGGGGTAACTATTTTAGAAAATAATTTAATTGTACATTTTAACATAACTAAAAGAATACAGTTTAATTATTTGAAACACAAAGGGTAAATATTTGAGGTGATGGATACCCCATTTACTCTAATGTGATTATTATGAATTACATACCTGTACCAAAATATCTCATGTAACTCATAAACATGTACACATACTGTGCAACCACAGAAATTAAAAATTTTTTAAAAAGCTTTTCTTAAAAAAAAGATGCCTTGAAAATTAAGGGTAAACACCTATGATATATACAGAGTGCAAAGCTGAATTCACTCACATTTCATTTTCTTTGGAACCCCAAAATCTGCTAAAGATGGGAGATTTCAAAAATAAGCACAAGACCCTTTATTTCTTAATTTTATTGGAGGAAACTGAGGCTCAATACATAAGCCTATTGTCCAAGCATGTCCAAGCATTCATGACTACAGGTAGACCAGCCAGCAATCAGCTCATTAAGAGCCAATCCTATCTTTATACTAAACTATAATGTGTCTTTCCATATTAAGTTCTCTCTTTTTATTATTATACTTGAAGTTCTAGGGTACCTGTGCACAATGTGCAGGTTTGTTACATAGGTATACATGTGCCATGTTGGTTTGCTGCACCATCAAATCGTCATTTACATTAGGTATTTCTCCTAATGCTATCCCTCCCCCAGCCCCCTACCCCCCGACAGGCCCCGGTGTGTGATGTTCCCCGCCCTGTGTCCAAGTGTTCTCATTGTTCAATTCCCATTTATGAGTGAGAACATGCAGTGTTTGCCATTTCTCTAGCCTTACAAAATCACAGCCCAAAACTCCTAGACATATCTGCTCTGTTTATTTTATTCCTTTTCCTCCTTTTGTCAAAGGAGAGTTTTCTTAAATCTGTATTTTGTTTTTACCTCTTGTAACGTAGAGTTACTAGAAATACTGTCATATTTCTCCTTATATTTTAGTTATACAATATAAACTTATATAAATATATGTAAAAATATATATAATCAACAAGTTTACACAGAATGCTGTGTAAAATGATTATACTGGATTACTTATAATAGCAAATTTTTGCATTGAGATAAACAGCTCACTATTGTTATGGAACATTGACTTAGGTAAGATGAGTAAATGAGGAAATAGGCATACTGCTTGATATTGGAAACATAATGTTAGTGAATAAAAAAGCAAAGGAAAAAAATGATTAAAGAGATAGTAAAAATGTATCTAACCATCCCCAGTGATTTATAATATTTTTACCCTGACATATAACATCTCAGGCACTAACAGAACTTGCACGTGAAATTATTGAACCACAGCTGGCAATATTTAAGAAAATGGTCAAAAGCTGGAGGATGTTCTTGGGAACAATGGGGAAGGGAGTAGAACTGTCTACCAAGAGAGTATTCAAGTTTCTTAAACTCGAAAGTCTCTAGGGGCAGACGAGTAGTGTAAATGAGGGAGGTGGGCAACCAGGGAATGTGGTAAACTGAGAACACAGGCTCTGTCTAGAATGAGCAGCACTATTCCGTTTCAGTTAATTGTTAACATGAGGGAATGTGGGATTTAATTACCAGGTCTTATAATTTTTCAAGAGCAGTAAAAACTCACAATTTTTATGTAAATATTGTCATCATATTGAAAAAATTAAAAAAAAAATAGATCAGATGACAAAATTCTGCCTATGCTGAATTCAGATGTCAGCCACCAATTTATAGAGGTCTGCTGTTTCTTCCAGTTGGAAATGAGAAAGATAAGCTATCCTTCAGATTTCTAAAGTTGGTATACAACAAAATGAATCAGAGATATACAAAGTCATCTTAATGAAAGGAAAGGCTCCCAGGCAACAGCAAGACTTGACTGAATTAATGAATATACCCCAAAAAAGACTTGTTGATCCAAATATGCTTGGTATGTCTGAACACAGAAAATCACCATCTGAGTGTAGAACACAGGAAAGAGTTTTCTGGTTCACAGACTTGAAAAATTCATTCCTAAACCAAGGTGTCCAGCTTGAGGAGATTGTTGCAGCTGCCTTCTGCCATTAAATGCTTGGTTTAATTTCATATATACCAAGCTAATCTTCTAAGTAAAATTTAATGTTCCATAAATCTATATACAGGACACCAGTCTCCATGAGAAGGAAGCATCATTATAAATTGACAAGGTGATAGTACGGTTTGTACATCTCTCTCTAGGAAGACTTGTTAAAGGAAGTGTACCCCTGAGAAACAGACCCACTCACAAGGTGCTCAAAGCTAAACAACCAAATCTAGATTTTGGTAAATTCACTAAGGCATACCCTCTGAGTTGTGTTGGTGGACACTAGTAAGACTTCTTCCTATATCTACCCAAATTTACCACGCACCAATTTTTAAATTTCATTACTACAAAAAAAACTAAAACTTGTTGTTGAAGTGTTCCAATGGGAAAAAAAGAGGCCAAGAGATTCTACAAACAAAAGAATGGTGAGTTTAACATCAACCTCAAACAAAATTCCAGAAAGAAATGATAGTTTGTAAATATTTTAGAGAAATAACAACATGTATTCAGTAAGTATAATTTTAAAAATAACAATAAAGTCATTAAACTGACTGAAACACTTGAGAAATATAGTAGACAAAATGTACCTAAGTTTGAGAAATACTGACAACCAAAGAATCCTCATTAGATATTTTTAACCATTCTCCTTCATTCCTTACTTGGATAAACATAAAGAATTTTTATGACATTTTCAGATCACAAGAATACATAAAGAAATATAATGGATGATTTAAGTGAGAGCAAGAATGGAATAAGTCAAAGTTATATGTATTTCCCTTAAATTTAAAATTATTCTTTCCAGTTCTTAAAACCAAATACCTAAAATTGCATAAATTATCAAAATATATGTATAATTGAGAAATTTAAAACCTGGGAATATTTGATAGCAATAAGATCAAATTGAGTAAATACCATAATTAATGGAATCTTAGCTCAATAAAACTGAAATTTTTTTTCATATAGGAAAAGGATGATAATTAGTCACTATTCTCTGTGAAGTCAAACCATGTCCAGATCTATATTTAGGCCCAAATACCATTTCTTACAAGGCAGAAAAGCCTGTGGAACTCATTTGGAAGAAAGGAAACAAGATAATGAAGGGCAACCAAACCAAGTTGTGTGAAGAACAACAGAAGGAACTGAGGATATTGGTCTGTCAGATGGAGAAAATCTGACAGGCTCACGCCTGTAATCCCATCCCGGCACTTTGGGAGGCCGAGGCGGGCGGATGAGGAGATCGAGGTCAGGAAATTGAGAGCATCCTGGCCAACCCCGTCTCTACTAAAAATACAAAATCAAAATTAGCCAGGCGTGGTGGTGGGCACCTGTAGTCCCAGCTACTTGGGAGGCTGAGGCGGGAGAATGGAGTGAACCCGGGAGGCAGAGCTTGCAGTGAGCTGAGATGGTACCACTGCACTCCAGCCTGGGTGACAGAGCGAGACTGTCTCAAGAAAAAAAAAAAAAGAAAAAGAAAAAGAAAAAGAAAAGAAAAGAAAATACTTGTTCATCTGTTTTCACAATTTTGGCTTTATAAACACACTGAAATGAGTTAAATATAAATGTTTTCCATATACCAGTGTGTTTTTCTGTGCCACCAGCCATCACATTTGGGTGATATTCTGGCAGGTGTTTTCCCCAGTAAGTAGGTGCCACACATTCTGCTAACTGCTAGAACCACCATGGTGTGCTGCTGCAGCACGTGCTCTGTGAAAGCCGTAGTTGTACAATAACGAGGGAACTTACAATAAATTGTGTCCTGAAAACATAGAGCTTATTTTAGTGTTTATTTGGAGTTCTTGGTGCTTTGACTGGGTAAAGAATGAAATCCGTTTTTAGTTATAGTTACCAATTTAATCTTGAACCCTAAATTCCCTCTCGCTACTGTTTCAAGCTTATGTATTTGTTCACTAAAGAGAATAAAGACATTGTGAGGCATTCTTTTAAAGGACAGTTACCATTTGTATCTCCTTATCTGTGTGACTCAGGATATTCCCCATGCTTTAAAACCAAGTCATGATGTAGAACTAAATTATACATTGAGGCAGCCAGAGGAGTGTAACCAACACATATACTCTTCAATTTCACATGTGTGATCATCAGGTAGTATTGGACTCATTGACTGATTTTATAATAAGAAAATCATTGTGAATCTGAACATTTATGATATTTTAGGCTGGTAAAATGTCATTTTATCTGTTTAAATGCTGTAGATTCTGAATAAAATTTTATATCTAAAATGAATTTTCTGATGTTTAAAAATGTATAGAAACCACTTGCATAATCATTAAGTTACCTTAAAACATGTAGGCCTATAATTTTATGTGATGTAATATTGATTGTAAGATAACTCTAGCTTGTCTTTACCAAGCCTTATAAATGATTTTCTAAAAAGGGATAGCCCTAACTTAATTCAAACAGTAACACAGTGTTTCAATACTCTAAGAAGAGAGATAATATTTTTTAAATGCATCTCTATGCTTATAAATCCCCATTTCTCTTTGTTTATACTTAAATTCACAACATATAAGTCATTGAATTTTACCCTGCCCATTATGTAAATTATAAATGAAGTATAATTTAAACCTAAATTTATTTTGTTCTAATCAATTACACTATGTGTTTTAGTTTAGTTTAATGGACATAATGTGAGGGCAAGACTGTGACTACCTAACTGCAGTAAAATTAAATTGTCTCAACCTTCTGTTAAAAGGTAGTACATAGTATTTTTAGAAAGACAATAAAAGAATATAGTATCTGAAAATGAATAAAGCTACGAAGAAAGGTTTACTTCACCTTGTGGAAACTGATGGATAGGAAAGTCGACTTATTTGACCAAGCTGACTTTGGCTGTCAAGCAATTTCCTGTCCTATACAGCAATCTGGCCCAGGCCTCAGAGTCATCAGAATAAAATCTGAGAGCCATTTCACAGGACAATCAAATAAGATTTGGAATGAAAATTTCACTGCAAAGCAAGAAAAATTCACAATAATTTTCTATAATGTAAGACTTTTTTTTAGCACTTTTATTGTTGAAGCAATTCTAAATAACAGCGTTTCTTATAATAGCATTTTTATAATAATGGTGTTTTGTAACAGAAGTGCTATTATTACAGAAATGGCATTATAATAGTGGCATTATTACTGCTGAATCTCTCCTATAACGGAAGTGCTAAACAAGCCTATCTATATTAAGGAAATTTCAAATTTCTTCCTTCTCAGAACTAAAAGTGCATTGGCCAGTCACTTTCATATGATCACATTATGAGTAATCTTATATACCCTGGCCCAACATTGAAATATATGTCCATTTCACACAAAGACTCCTAGGAAATCTGACAGTGAACTAGGAGTCAAAAGACTTGAGTTGTATTATCAAATCTAGCATTAACTACTGATTGACCTTAAGCATGCTGACTCTGACTTTCCTCTGAGCCTTTTCCTCTCATCCAAAAAAAAAAAAAAAAAAAAAAAAAAAAAAAAAAAAAAAAAAATTCCTTTATAACTCTCAGTGTAAACCTTTCCTTTACTAACTGCTCATTTGGTTCCAAATCCTAATAGAATCAATTACCTTTCTTATTTCTTTGTTTTAAACTCATTGATGTGCTATTTTTAATCAGTTGTATTCATTTTATTAGAATAAATCTAAAATCTTAAGTTAGAAGATAAATAAAAGTAAAAATTCATTTTGAAAAAAAATCTTCCCTTAAATGGTCAGCATAGAGCTCTGAATACAGTGCATAATTTAAAATTTTTAATTAAAATGCATCGGATGACAACATTCCAAAAATCCAAGCAAAATCAGAAAATAACAGGCTTTCATTCTGAAGCTAGTAGAATACTATTCAGGAAACTGAAATATTTTCAAGTTGAAGTAAAGCAATAAAATATTGAAATAATGTTGGAAATGATAAAAAGATATAATGTCTAATAATAGTTACAGTTCAAAAAATTGCCTCAAAAGAAATCTTATATCTACATCAAGTATATTACTATAAATTTCACTTCTCATTCAATAAAGCATATATTGCTTTGCCATATATTTAGAGTATTCATCAAAAGAATTTTATATATGAAAGATGAATAACTAAATTTAAGTTTATAAAATTCTACTTTTCATTAAAGATATCTTGTAATCCTTTGATGATGAGCTGCCAGGAAAGAAAAGAAGACAGGAAAGATTTTTAGTTCTAAAGCTACTGACCTTTTTGGCATTAAAATAAAATCCTATACATTTCCAGGTTCATACAATTAGATTACACCATCTAGTTAGGACATAGTCTGAGAAACAGTAAAGTTGGGAAATTCAATGTATTCATATCCTCTATAGGCATTTCTGCATTTTTTGACTGTCATGAATGTGCTGAATGTATATTCTGGTAAAATGAACATATTATTGACTGCAAACAGAGAAGGTGTTTTTTTTTAGAATAAATACATATTCACACATGTGCATGTGCATATACACAAACACACATATATATACATATCAGACACACATACATTGCATTGCTGGCAAATAAGAGTTATCTTTGGGGCAATGACCATACCATAGTTATTAACCATGATAAATGAAAGTCATCAAGAACTATAATTTTTAAAACATAGGCAAAAAAAAAAATAGTAGCTATAGCATTTTTAACCCAAGAAGAAGAGCAAGAAAAAAAACAAAAAGAGTAGGAAGGAGAGGAGGAGGACATAAGATTATTTCTGATAAATTACTAAGAGATGGACTCAAGGCAGGGGCTTACTAGGTGCCACTAACTGAACAAGTATACACATTCCCACACATATCTATTCAATCTTGATGAGAATGGTACTTACTTTTCAAAGTACTGGGGTCCAGTCTTCAGTGAGACATTTAATTTTCCTCTGTTCTGAGTGGGATTGAGGTGGAAGATTGACTAAACATCTGCTTGTGTGCTAGCCCCTGTTTTAGGAGTTTGACATGTGCTATTTTATTTAATCCTTATGGCTCTCAGAGTAATAATAAATATTATTATTATCCAGTAAGAAAAATTATGTTCAGAGAAGTAAAGCCACCTGTCCGCAGTCACCCAGAAGCCATGCAACAGCTTCCTAATACTAATGAGTCAACCTACATAGGTATATTGATCAAGAGGTGGGAGAGACTAGCAAAGAATGCGTGAATCTGGGCAGATCTATCCTGACTATGGAAGAGCTCCTCTAAATGCCAGGTGGAGCTGACCCACATAGCATCAAAAAGAAAAAAGATTTTAAATGTCACCAAACACAATTCCTTTATTTAGTAGATGAGAACATCAAGTATACGAAAGATAACCTACACAAAGTCTGAGCTCAGATTTGAATTTTGGGCTCCTGACAATTTGAATCTCTGTCCCCTATGGTACAGTAGCTCTTCATGGAGAACACGTGTTATCATTTGAATTGGTCCTATCTGTTGATCAGACCACACTAGACAGAAAGCTGGTCTTGAAGTCTTTTACCAGCAAATAACAATATTAAATTGAGAAAACTCTGCTGCCAGAGGCACTCAGTAGTATCATCTTACAACATTGAGAAAGTCACCTGACCACAACAGCCTCAGGTGCTTGTGTCTCAGGTAAACCAATACAGCTCCTCCTTCGAAAGCATATTGCACCACTATCTAGTACAGGAATTCCAATCTGTTTTGAGCCATGACCTCCTTCTCAGATAGTGTTTTTAAATGCATGAAAGGATATATCTATAAGATTACATTGAAAGCCAAATATATTAACATTTCGATTTCAAAATACTATTAAAAGATACTATTTCATTGTTGCTTACTTCATCTTTTTTTTTTTAACTTTTATCTAAACTTCAGGGGTACGTGTGCAGGTTTGTTACATAGGTAAACTTGTGTGATGGGGGTTTGTTGTACAGCTTATTTCATCACCCAGGTATTAAGCCTAGTATCCACTGGCTATTTTTCCTGATCCTCTCCCTTTTCCCACCCTCCACCCTCTGACAGGCCCCAGTATGTGTTATTCCTCTCTTTGCGTCCAAATGTTCTCATCATTTAGCTCCCACTTATAAGTGAGACCATGTGGTATTTGGTTTTCTGTTCTGTGTTGGTTTGCTAAGGATAATGACCTCCATCTCCATCCATGCCCCTGCAAAGGACATGATCTCATTCTTTCCTATGGCTACATAGTATTCAATGGTGTATATGTACCACAATTTCTTTATCCAGTCTATCACTGATGGGCATTTAGTTTGATTCATGTCTTTACTATTGTGAATTGTGTTGCAATGAACATATACATCCACGTGTCTTTATAATAGAATGATTTAATGCTATTTCTGTCTTTAGGTCTTTGAGGAATTGCCACACTGTCTTCCACAATGGTAGAACTAATAACACTCCATCAACAATGTGTAAGTGTTCTTTTTCTCCACAACCTTGCCCAGCGTCTGTTACTTTCTAACTTTTTAGTAAAAGGCATTCTGATTGTTGTGAGATGGTATCTCACTGTGGTTTTGATTTGCATTTTTCAAATGATCTATGATGCTAAGCTTTTTTGCATATGATTGCTAGCCACATGTGTCCTCTTTTGGAACATGTCTGTTCATGTTCTTTGTCCATCTTTTTATGGGGTTGTTTTTCTTGTAAATTAAGTTCCTTATAGATGCTGAACATTAGACCTTTGTCAGATGCATAGTTTGCAAATATTTTCTCTGATTCTATAGGCTATCTCTTTACTCCTGATAATTTCTTCTGCTGTGCAGAAGCTCTTTAGTTTAATTGGATCCTATTTGTCAATTTTTGCTTTTGTTGAGATTGCTTTTGGCATCTTCATCATGAAATCTTTGTCCATGCCTATATCCTGAATGGTATTGCCTAGGTTGTCTTCCAGGGCTTTTATAATTTGGGGCTTTCATTTAAGTTTTTAATCCATCTTGAGTTAATTTCACTGTATCCCTGTAGTATAGTTTGAATATTGATTCTTCCTATCCATAAGCATGGAATGGTTTTTCATTTGTGTTATCTCTGACTTCCTTGAGCAATCTGTAGTTCTCCTGTAGTTTGTAGTTCTTGTAGAGATCTTTCACTTCCTTGGTTAGCTGTATTCCTATGTATTTTATTCTTTTTGTAGCTATTGTGAATGGGAGTTTGTTCCTGATTTGGCTCTTGCCTTGACTGTTGTTGACGTATAGGGATAATAGTGATTTTTAAAAATTTAATAGCAGTATCTAACCGCAATTCTAATAATGCTAACTTTGAAATAGTGATGAAGGTAAACAATTTTTTTAGTTATCTGTAATACTTGTAGTACAATATGAAAATATTAATGACTCACGTTAAATACTAAAGTCACAAGTACTGCTAACACCACTGTGGTTTGTTACCTACCTTTATAATTGAAAGAAATGCTAAATTTCATCACAAGCTAGTATAAAGATATGATTTTTACTCTCACCCTGAGTTCTACCTACACACTCCTTGTGAACCCCACATTAAAAGATTCTGATCCTAGGAAAATTTGGTGTTGACAAGGTGATTAGAAAAGAAAAAATTCTGGAAGTTTTGTGTCAGTTTCTAGAAGATTGGCTCACGAAAGAACAGAATTCCTATATCTTTAAAAATCTCAATAGATCATGGCCTAGTGTCCTTATTCCAACATTACTTCAAATATTCAACATTTAAAAAGGGATCTCATGAGGTCAATGTTTGAAACAATGGAAACTTCTCTCAGAGGCAGGATCTTTGTGTGCTACAGTTCTAGATATCCAGAGAAAAGGGCGAACGATGGGAAAGGAGGAATGTGAGATAGTGGGAATGATTTGATTTTTTAAAAATCATCAGGCAACACATAGAGAAGGCAAGAAGGGTACTAGAGCAATAAAGCCAATTAGTGCATCAAAGGATGAGAGCCACATTTTGAAATAAAAGGGTGATAATTTTAAGCAACAAGAGAGAGATTAGAATAGGGAAAAGGTAAGGTCATGCAGTTTAGACAAGAGATGTTAGAAAACTAAATAGCAAGCAAAAAACACTTCTATAGAAACAGCTGCCTAAATTAATCATTCCTTCATATTTGGATCCTGGTTATAAAGATTTTTGACTCACCGGTTTATTTTTGTATACTGTTACCTTTTGCTTTTGTTGTTTACAATCTTATTCCTAAATTGATTGGCTCTGTCATTTTTCAATTGTTCTTTCTTTTTATCTTTCATAATAAACAAACAACAGCCCAGTTTTTGTTCTAATCGGCTAATTCCTTTATTTTCTGCACAGGTTAATAAAGGCTCCAAAGTCGGATACTTTTGGCACATAATTTTCTCCAGCTCCCCAGTTTCTAGTTGTTCATTAGCCTTCAACATGTTGTATGCACAGTATGAGTTCACTATGCAAAAGGCCATAGTACACATGGAATTTACTTAGACTATGTAGAGCTACACATATTTGAACACCGGTTCAAAGGCACAATATTGAAAGGCAGCTGTGGCCCACCAGCCAATAGCACCCCAAAACCCCACATGGTTGAGCCCTGTAAAGGAAGGGAAGTTCTCTGTCTGCCAGGATCTGACAGACAAACAGGATTGTCAGCTAATCAACAGTCTAAACTCTGGCTTCCTCACTTGCAGAATGGGAATACAATTTAAATAATTATTCAGAATAAAGAGGTTAAAATTTATTACCATGACTATTTGGGTACATTGGATGTTTCTTCTGTTTGGGCTTCATTCACCTTCTTGTATGTGTGGGTTTAGCACATTTTAAAATTTGAAAAATTTTTGACCATTGTTTCTTCAAATATTTTGGGGACCCTTCATTCCCCTCTTTGTGGGATTCCAATTGCATGTATATTGGACTACAAGTTATAATCTCATTTGTTACTAATACTCTGTTCTCTTTTTTCCCAGTCTTTTTTCACTCTGTGTTTCACTTTTGATAGTCTCTATTGTTATGTTTTCAAGTTAACTGATGTTTCTTCTACAGTGTCTAATCTGCTATTAATTCCAGCCAGTGTTTTTCATTTCAGATATTATATTTTTCATCTAGAAATGTGGGTATTTTCTATAACATTGTTTTCTCTCCTTTTCATGATCATGTTTTCTCCTATCTTCTTGAACATGTAGATTTTATTTATAATTGCTGTTTTGACATCCTTGTCTACTAATTTTATCATCTCTATCATTTCTGGGTCTGTTTCTGCTGATGAAATTACTCCTAGTTCTGGGTCAATTTTCCCTTTTTTGTGTGTGTCTGATAGTTTTTTCATTGGAGGTAAGAAATTTTGAATTTTAAATTTCTGGGTGCTAAATTTTGTTGTATTCTTTTGAATATGATTAAGCTTATTTAAATATGGTTAAGCTTATGGTTAACATACTTAAATTACTTATAATTAGTTTCACTCTTTGAGTCTTTCTTTTTAACTCTGTTAGCCTGGGTTCTGGGAATTTTTTAGGTTAGGGCCAGTTTGGATTCACTCTTAAGGCATTACCATTCTGAGGACTGTCCTCAATGCCTATAAATTAGGCATTCTTTTCACTCTGGCTGGAAGGAACACAAACCATTCTCAGCCCTATATGAGCTTCTAGAATTGTTCTACCTGCTCCTTCTTAGTGGTTCTTTCTCTGACTGCAAGATGACCTCATGCATAGTCAAATACTAAAAGGGACCCTTTAGTACATCTCCAGCATTCTCTTTCTGTAGATCGCTTTGGCATATTTTGCCTCACAATTTCTTGCTGTCTTGGCCTCCCCAAAGCTCAAATTCCTTCTTCTCAATCCAGCAAGACCAACAGGCTCTGTTTGGATTGCCCTTCCTTGGGCTGCATCCTGGAAATTCTCTCCAATTAAGAAGTGGGGGCAATCATAGTGTTCTCCGGGACGGCTCTCTTCTCTCAGGAATCATTATCCTGTGTGGTCTGTCATCTAAAATCTGAAACTGTTTCATTTATTTTATCCAGTTCTTAAGGTGAAAATATAAATAAATCTGGTTCCTGCCACTGAATTCTTGGAAACTGAAATCTTTACTTTCATGTGTCTGAATGTTGAATAAAATAGCTCTTCTCTGAATTTCTACCCATAAAAGAAACAAAAAATCAACATATATCCTAAATACCAGCAATATTTTAAAACAAAGTAACATCAACAAAAATGCAATGGAATAAAATATAATACTGATGTTACAGAATAGAATTACTATTCTCAAGCTTTTATTAGAAGGTGTTTTGGGGGCTGGCCACAGTGGCTCACGTCTGTAATCCCAACACTTTGGGAGGCCGAGGCAGGCAGATCACAAGGTCAAGAGTTCGAGACCAGCCTGGCCAACATGGTGAAACCCCGTCTCTACTAAAAATACAAAAATTAGCAGCAGGTGGTGGCACACACCTGTAGTCTCAGCTACTCGGGAGGCTGAGGTAGGAGAATCGCTTGAACTGGGGAGGCAGAGGTTGCAGTGAGCCAAGATCATGCCACTACACTCCAGCCTGGGCAACAGAGCAAGACTCTGTCTCAAAAAAAAAAAAAAAAAAAAAAAAAAAGGTGTGTTTTGGGGAACCAGCATCTAATCTCATTTGCATCTATGTTTGACATGTTTTAAAATGATATTTTGCTCTATGATTAAGCATATCAACTGGAAGATAGCTCTGAAATTAAGTCATCCATTTTTCTTGCAAGGGTTGAGATAATCCATCTAGGGACAACACTGCTAAATGTTTTCTTAGTTCTGATGCTTACAAGAGCCAATGAGAATGACTGGTCCATCTCCTTGCATGAATATAACAAATATCAGGCAAACACAAACACTTAATTTTGTATGTTGGTCAAGCCCTATACTGGAGAACAGCAAAATGGAGTTTTGAGAGTAGACTTTGTACCATAACCTGTTATAGCCACATCTCAACATACAAACATACAGAAAACTTCAGTAGAATACAGAAGTTACAATTCTGAATTAGGCCTAATGGTTTTAAAGCCCAGTACTATCTCTTAACACTTGTGTCATCTTGGGCAAGTTATCTCTCTGAGTCTTATTTTACTATCTGTAAAATAGCGACAAGAACATTATTTTGTAGAGAATTTTAAAAGATACGTGGAATCTGAACTTTATATATTAATTAGTCATAGATTATTATCAGTTTTAACTCCTTCTAATGAAGACTCACCAAAGTAATCTTTTCTCTTTCACTCTTGATTTTATGAGGTGACGTCAGAAATGTAAATCATGATTACAACATGCAACAACCTTTTTTCTTACTGAAGAAGAAGTTATATTAATTCTAACAAGTATTGTTTCGAATAGAAAACAAATAGCACATAATAAATCATCATCTCCAATATTCAAGTTGTACTTTTATTATAATACATATCTAATGATAATAAAGGATTCTCCTATTTCTCAATTTCTGTAACATTTATAGGTAGAAACACTACCTAATAGGTGAATTTTACAAAGAAGAAATATTTTAAAGAAAGTTTTCTATATTTTTGTCCCTTTATTTATGTAATCTTCTGTCATGATACTCGGTCTACAAAATTATTTCATTATTCTACCAAAAAAAAAAAATGCTTACAACCTGGTATCTATCTTCATTGTCTGTAAAATCTTCCCATTATATATGGGTTTAAAAGCACAAACCTTCCTGTCATTTATTTTTAACTAATAAACACATTAAATACTAGTTTTTCTTGAATGTAGAAAAAAATGCAAAAATATAGTCTGGGAACATTGGAGGGGTGATAAAAATATTTAGGGGAAATAAGATTTTATTTAGGTCCTTCATATTTTATCCAAATGTAGATAATTATATGGATTGTAATGATTTAATTTTGTATAATAAGAATTATTATGACACAAGATTTTAAAATAAATAGCATTACTCCTACCATAAAAGATTATTGTCTCTAGATTTCAATACTTAACTCAGAATCAATCCAACAGGCTAACAGGTAACAGAAGTACATGTTGTATATATTTACAGCTATAACTTGCATTACAAGGGAATTAAAAAGAAATGAGGCTGTAAATGAAAGGCTTTTATGGATGGATCTCTTCTAAGTGATATATGCGATACTAGTGATTAGCATTAACTGATCTTCTTGAAGAATGTACTGGTATAATTCATTATAATAGCTTGGAAGTGCAATTAGTGAACTATAGTGTAAATGACACTGCTGTTCATAGACCTACCCATAAGAGTAATTATATTTTGAAAACTACTTAGTGAAAAATTGATTGAATGAGTCCTATGGGCATAGATAATTGAGATAAAAGTATGTAAACAAAATGCCTATTAATAGACTTTATAGCACATTTATATATTTACACGGTTTGTTAATGCAATATTTTATAAAAGCAGTATTTTAAAAAATTTTCTCCTTTTAAAATAAATACTTCTAACTTAAGAAAAACTAGATATGTATATTTTATTTAGTAAAGCTAAATTATGTCTCTGAATACAGTATAACTATATTTTTAACAGACTGAAGTAGAATGGCTTATTTTAATGACAAAGTAAACAAGAAATAAAAAATTAAATATCAAGTCACGTTAAGAAATAGGATTATCCTATTTATTTTTTTTTTAGTTCAAGGAAAAGGAAAACAATGATAAGCAACACTATATTATAATTATGAGTTCATAATATACAAACCAAAATGACTCTATAATTACATGATAAAAAATAGTAACTCAAAACATTTTCATTGCTTGTCTCAGTATTATCAGATTGGTAAAAATACATGCTATGATAAATTAATTCTTAATTTTAAGGTTTATTGTTCTAATCCCAAAAAGACATATAAATATTATGTCTATATAAATATTATTTGCATGCCCTATATATTCCATATTGACAAAGGTATCATTTTACATATGTGTATGTATATACAACCACACACACACACACACACACACACACACACACACACACACACACACACACACACACAAGTACTAGACCATCAGTGCAGACTACAAATTTGAGTTCTAGCTCCAGGAGATTAATGCTTTAAGTTGCAGCTTTATAGCTAGGTAGTGGAACTATATATTACAGGTAATTGAGAACTTGAGTTTACTCTTCTGTAAAATAAACATATTGTACTATATGATATCTAATTCTAAAGTCCAATGAGGCAGGACTCTGTGGGTGAAACTTATAAATTAGCTAAACTTATGTTCCTATTCATATTTCATGTATCTTATTAGCTAGATAACCCTAAGCAAATTTGATGAGCATTTTTCTCAGTTGTGAAATGAGGATGTGATTATTTCTAACCATAGAATGATTATGAAGATCACATGAGACAAGTATGAAATTAATAAATGTCATTCTTTGTCCACAGAAATTATTCAATATTAGTAATTAATATTACCTTTGTCTGTATCTTCCAGTTTAGGCTAAATTCTGTATCTCCTCAGTTTAGGCTGAGGTACCCCCCAAAAAAACAAACAAACAAACAAAAAACACCAAAATCTCGATGACTTAAAGCAATAAATGTTTCTTGATCTCCTTACTTCTCATTTGTGGACTGGCTGCAACTCTGCTGTCTATCCTTTTCACTGGAAAGCCCAAGCTGAAGAAGCTACAGCTAACTGAGACATGTGGTCTCATGGCATAGGGCAAAGAGTAATGTGGAAATATGTATTGACTCTTAAAGCTTCATCTGGGAGTGGTGCACATCATTTTCACTACATTATATTGACCAAACCAAGTCTCTTGACAAAGCTAACATCAGTGGAATAGAAAATATAATCCTCTAGCAGGGAGGAGCCAGTAAGAAAGAACAGCAAACAATTCTTTGAATAATACAATCTACCATTCAAGGAGTCTTTCATTCCTCCTTGAATCTCACTAACTAATCTGTGGCCATCCTCTCTGCAAAAATATATGTAACACATCTCTGTTTCTACTCATACATACATACACACCAATATGCCATGGATAATTACATATTTTATGGGTACTGAATGACACCCTTCATGTAAACTTATCTCAGAAAAATTAAATAGGTTCATATGTCAAAAGGCCAAAAATAAGATGGAACTTAATGATTATTAGACTTGCATCAGTGCATGAATGTCCGATATTCATTTGTTTTGCAACTATTTGGTGATGGGAAGGGACCAAGAGTATATTCCGTAAAATCTTGATTAATAAAATCTAGTTGTTACCCTCAATTAAATATTTGTACATGTTGTTTATTTGTATGCTACCATTTGTTTACGATTCACTCTACTATTCTGCATGGCTTCAACTTTCAGGAAAGAGAAAGAAATGAAACCAACAACCAAAGATGTTCTTGCATTGTATTCCTGATTGTCATATCTTTGTGCTCTTTGTAAGCCAGTCAGAGGCCCTTCAAGCTGCCAAAACTTCTATTGAAAACAAAGAACTTAAATCAGGGACAATAGTACAAGTTGTGGTTTAGGACATTTTTGTGTTTACCACTATATTCCCAGTACTTGGGACAGTGTATGGTGTTAGGTCGACATACAACAATGTGAATGAGTAAATGAAGAAGTAACTGAATAGATAAGAAGAAAGATTTTAGCGGCTGTTATGGTTAGCATGTTCTTCCATCTTATTTCCTAAATAAAAAGATTTTAAATTATTTGTTTTGTAATGAAAAAAATCATTTAAAGATTTTTAAGTGCTTATTTCATAGATATATTGCAATCCAAACCCCTTGGCATCTCTTAAACTACAATGTAAAACATTTATGTTGCATTAACTGTGAAAGAAAAAAAGAGAGTTAGAATTTCTATGATAATTTCTCTGTTGATCTGAGGCAGTATCCAGTATGGAAGGGCAAAGAGTAGAAGAGCCATTTAAAAAGAATGTTATGTTTTAACAGATATAGCAAATAGTTCCAAACAAACTTGTTTTTCTTTCTTCTAATTCTTGATTTTGATTTCCATATGGTAAAGTTTCCTTAAAAATATTACTCTCTATTCATGTTGTTGAAAATGACAGGATCTCATTCATTTCTACAGTTGAATAGTATTCCAATGTGTATGGGAGTATATATTACATTTTCTTTATCCATTCATCTGCTGATGGCCACTTAGGTTGCTTCCAAACCTTAGCTATTGTGAACAGCACAGTGTCAATAATAACTTAACTGTACATTTTAAAAGAGCTAAAAGAGTGTAATTGGATTGTGTTCAACACAAAGGATCTCCTATTCTCCATGATGTGATTATTTCACATGACATGCCTGTATTAAAACATCTAATGTACCCCATAAATATATACACTTCCTGTGTATCCACAAATATTTCAAAAAATATATTACATTCTTTGTGGTTTTTTATCATTTAAAATGCAATCTTTTGAAAAATCACATAAAGTCTTATAATATTAAACATTAATGGATCAAATCTCTTCATCATAAACAAGAAGTCCTCATGATTAAAAAAATTTTTGTAAAAAATATATTTAATGGAGGAGGGAGAGTAGATTAAGATGGTGGATAGGAGGCAAGGCTAGCTTGCACCTCCCACTCAGACAGACAGGGCAGCATGTAAAGACTCACATGGTGAACTTTTGCTCCAAGAACTACCACAGGACCATACAAGAAAAGCCGAGATAATCTACAGACCCTCTGAAGGAAGTGGATCACCCCATAGGCTCTCTGAGATGCCAAAATACTGTGACTCGGCTTGCTTTCTCAACAGGGAGGCTCCTGGTCTGGGGCAAGTTCTCAGCCCTGGTCACTGGCTGCCTGGAAATAGACTCAGTGTTTTTGGGGGCATGTGGGAGTGAGACCAGCCTTTAGGACTGCCAGCTGTGTGGGAGCAGGGTGAGGCCTGTGACTGCTGGCTTTGCCCCACTTCCCTGGTGACGTGTATGACTCAGCAGAGATAGCAATAATCCCCCTGGGAATATAACTCCATTGGCCTTGGAACCCCATTCCCATGCTGTACAGCAGGTGCAGCAAGCCCCACCTAAAGAGAGGCTGATCTCAGACATGCCTATCCCTGCTGGCACCTGGTGGTCTTTCTCTACCAGTCCTGGCAGGCAAAGACAAAAGTCATAATCTCTTGGGAGCTCTACGGTCTTGCCCACCACCTGAGAAACCTGAATACTTAATCAGGTGTCCCTAGGGAAAGTTTGCAACCTCCCTATAGGACCTCCCCATAGGATACACTCTTTAAAGCACCACCTCCTGACTGGAGGCCAACTAACACAAAATCAGCTCTCTAAACAAAAAAGCTATCAAGGACCCTCACAGAGTCCACTTAACTCCCCTGCTACCTCCACTGGAGCAGGTGCTGGTATCCATGGCTGCAAGACCTGAAGATGGATCACATCACAGGACTCCTTACGGACACTCCCCAATACCAGATCAGAGCCAGTATCTCCACTGGGTGGCTAGACCCAAAAGAGTAACACTAATCACTATAGTTCAGCTCTCAGGAAGTCCCATTCCTAGGGGAAAGTGGGGAGAACACCACATCAAGGGAGCACCCCATGGGAGAAAAGAACCTGAACAGCAGCCCTTGAATCTCTGATCTTCCCTCTGACATAGTCTACCCACACGAGAAGGAACCAGACAAACCATTTTAGTAATACGACAAAATGAGGTTCTTTAACATCCCCAAAAGAGCATACCAGCTCACCAGCAATGGATCCAAACCAAAAAGGAATGTGAGACTTTCCAGAGAAAGAATTCAGAAGGTCAATTATTAAGCTAATCAGGGAGGCACCAGAGAAAGGTGAAGTCCCACTTAAAGAAATAAAAAATGTAATAGAGGATATGAAAGGAAAATTATTCAGTGAAATACATAGCATAAATAAAAAACAATCACAACTTCTGAAAATCAAGGACACACTTAAAGAAATGCAAAATGCACTGGAAAGTCTCAGCAATAGAATTGAACAAGCAGAATAAAGAACTTCAGAGCTTGAAGAAAAGGCTTTGAAATTAACCCAATCCATCAAGGACAAAGAAAAAAAAAATCAGTGAACAAATCCTCCAAGAAGTCTGGGACTATGTTAAATGTCCAAACCTAAGAATAATTGGTGTTCCCAAGGAAGAAAAGAAATGTAAAAGTTTGGAAAACATATTTGAAAAAACAAACAGGGAAAACTTCCCCAGCCTTGCTAGAAATCTAGACATCTGAATACAAGAAGCTCAAAGAACACCTGGGAAATTCATCACAAAAAGATCATCATCTAGGCACAAAGTCATCAGGTTATCTATAGTCAAGACAAAGGAAAAAAATATTAAGAGCTGTGAGGCAAAGGCACTGTATAACCTATAAAGGAAAACCTACCAAATTAACAGCAGACTTCTCAGCAGAAACCCTACAAGCTAGAATGGATTGGGGTCCTATTTTAGCCTCCTTAAACAAAACAATTAACAGCCAAAAATTTTGTATCCAGTGAAACTAAGCTTCATAAATGAAAAAAAGATACATTCCTTTCCAGACAAATGTTGAGAGAATGTGTCCTTACCAAGCCCCAAGCCAACACTATAAAAACTGCTAAAAGAAGCTCTAAATCTTGAAACAAACCCTCAAAATACACCAAAATAGAACCTCCTTAAAGCATAAATCTCACAGAACCTATATAACAATGACACAGTGAAAAAAAAAGAAATTCAGGCAACAAAAAGCACAATGAATAGAATAGTACCTCATATTTCAATACTAAAATTGAATGTAAATGGCATAAATGCTCCGCTTAAAAAATACAGAACTATAGAATGAATAATAATTCACCAACTAAGTTTCTGCTTTCCTCAGGAGAGTCACCTAACACATAAGGAGTCAAATAAACTTAAGGTAAAGGAGTGGAAAAATATATTACATGCAAATGGACACCACAAGCAAGCAGGAGTCGCTATTCTTATATCAGACAAAACAAACTTTAAAGCAACAGCAGTTAAAAAAGACAAAGAGGGACATTATATAATGATAAAAGGACTAGTCCAATAGGAAAGTATTACAGTTCTAAACATATATGCACCTAACAATGGAGCTCCCAAATTTATAAAACAATTACTACTAGACCTAAGAAATGAAACAGCAACATAATAGTAGAGGGCTTTAATACTCTACTGACAGCACTAGACAGGTAATCAAGACAGAAAGTCAACAAAGACACAATGGATTTAAACTATACCCCAAAATAAATGGACTTAACAGATATTTACAGAACACTCTACCCAACAACTGCGGAATATACATTCTATTCATCAGCACATGGAACAGCATATGGAACATTCTCCAAGATAGATCATATGATAGGCCATAAAACAAGCCCCAGTAAATTTAAGAATATCAAAATTATATCAAGTACTGTCTCAGACTACAATGAAATACAATTGGAAATCAACTCCAATAGAAACCAAAAGGATCAACTCCAAAAGGAACCCACAAAACCATGCAAATACATGGAAATTAAATGACCTGCTTCTGAACAATCATTAAGTCAACAATGAAATCAAGATGGAAATTTAAAAATTATTTGAACTGAATGATAATAGTGACACAACCTATCAAAACCTCTGGGATACAGGAAAAGTGGCACTAGGAGGAAAGTTCAAAGCATTAAATGTCTACATCAAAAAGTCTGAAAGAGCACAAATAGACAATCTAAGGTCACACCTCATTGAACTGGAGAAACAAGAATAATCCAAATCAGTCAGAAGAAAAGAAATAATGAAGATCAGAGCAGAACTAAATGAAACTGAAACAAAAAAATACAAAAGATAAATGAAACAAAGAGCTGGTTCTTTGAAATGATAAATAAAATTAATAGACTGTTAGTACGATTAACCAAGAAAAGAAGAAAGAACATCCAAATAAGCTCAATTAGAAATGAAACAGAAGATATTACAACTGATACCACAGAAATACAAAAGATCATTCAAGGCTACTATGAATGCCTTTATGCACATAAACCAGAAAACCTAGAGGAGATGGATAAATTCCTAGAAATATACAATCCTTCTAAATTAAATGAGAAAGATATAGAATCTCTGAACAGCCTAAGAACAAGCAGTGAGACTGAAATGGTAATTTAAAAATTGCCAAGAAATAAAAAGTCCAGGACCAGATGGATTCACAGCCGAATTCTATTAGACATTCAAAGAATTGGTACCAATCCTATTGACACTATTCCACAAGATAGAGAAAAAGGGAATCCTCTCTAAATAATTCTATGAAGCCAGTATCACCCTAATACCAAAACCAGGAAAGAACATAACAAAAAAAAAGAGAAAGCTACAGAACATATCCCTGATAAGTATAGAGGCAAAAATCCTTAACAAAACACTAGCTAATCAAATCCAACAGCATATCAAAAAGACAATCCACCATGATCAAGTAGGTTACATATCAGGGATACAAGGATGGTTTAACACACACAAATCAATAAATGTGATACACCACATAGCATAAACAGAATTAAAAACAAAAATCACATGATCATCTCAATAAATGCAGAAAAAGCATTTGACAAAATCTAGCATCGCTTTATGATTAAAATCCTTAGTAAAACTGGCATAGAAGTGAGATACCTTACAGTAATAAAAGTCATCTACAACAAACTTTAAGTCCTCAAAGAACTAAAAGTAGATCTGCTGTTTGATCCAGCAATCCCACTACTAGGTATCTACCCAGAGAAAAAGAAGTCATTATATGAAAAAGATACTTGCACACGCATGTTTATAGCAGCACAATTTGCAATTCAAAAATATGGAGCTCATCAATCAATGAGTGGATGAAGAAAGCGTGGTATATATTCACCATGGAATACTGCTCAGCCATAAAAAGGAATGAAATAATGGCATTTGCAGCAAACTGGATGGAACTGGAGACTATTATTCTACATGAAGTAACTCAGGAATGGAAAGGCAAACATCCTATGTTCTCACTCATATGTGGGAGCTAATCTATGAGGACACAAAGGCATAAGAATTATACATTGAACTTTTGGGACTCAGGGGAAGGGGTGAGGGGTGGCGAGAAATAAAAGACCACACATTGGATACAGGGTACACTGTTTGGGTGATGGGTACACCAAAACCTCATAAATCACCACTAAAGAACTTATTCATGTAACCAAACACCACGTGTTCCCCAAAAACCTATGGAAATAAAAATTTAAATACATATATATATAGAGAGAGACAGAGGGGGAGAGAGAGAGAGAGAGAGAGAGAGAGAGAAATTTAATGGCCAAAGCTTCTACTTCTTATACCATTCCTGTATGGGGATCCTACAAATCCTAAGAATACACAGTAGTTCTCAGATATTATTAATAAAAATTGTTGTCATTTATAAAGCATCTGTTATTAACTTGGTACTATGCTAATCACTTTTTGTTGGCTATTTCAGCCAGTATCTACAACAATGCTAAAAACTAATTGGAATTATTTCCATTTTACAGTCAATGAAACTGTGGCTAAGAGAGAATACATTTACCAAACTGGCAGAGCAAGGATTTACACTCATCATTTTAAGTATAGATACTAGAGTCGAAAGTAGAAAACATCTGTGTAAAATATCATGAATTGCCAGATCTTGATCAGATGAGAATAGCAATGCTTGCCAGGCAATATAATCTTCAAGAAGGCTGGTAATGGTAAATTGAAATTAACCTAGTAAACTATTCTTCTGATCAAAAAAAAAAAGAAAAAGAAAGTATGGCTTTTACAGTTGAACATGCCTCCAGAATGCCTTGGTAAATACCAATCCAAGAAGTCACTGGTGTTTAAATTAAAATCCACTTTCCAAGAACACAGGATTTCTTTCTTAAGATTAAATGAGAAGGGAAAAAAATATTTATTAGTAATATATTGCTATGTAATAAATTACCACAAAGTTAGAGGCTGAAGACAAGAGAAATTATTATATCACAATTTTTGTGGGTCAGAAGTCCAGGCATGAGTTAACCTGGTCCTCTGTTTAGTCTCACAGGATGTTGGCCAACCTGGAGTCTCATCTGGAATCTAGAATGGGAAAGGATCCATTCCCTAATTATGTAGTTTTTGGTAGCATTAAGTTCCTTGCAGTTGTTAGGACTGAGAGCTTCGGTTTTTTGCCAGTTGTCAACAGGAAGCTACCCTCAGAGGTCACCTGCAATCCCTTTCCAAGTGGGGTTTCTCAACATGGGTGCTTACTTCTCCACAGCCAATCAATAATAGCAAGATTTCCTAAGTACCCAGCAGGCACTTTATATAATTTACTGTCTTTCCTTGGGAGCAACTGTCTTCACTGACACACTGTAAGGTCCCATTGCCCTCAGACGTGGCAGATACCACCACTGAGGTACCTTCAAGTGATGGCCCCAGAGTGCTTATGAGAGAATTGTTGTGGGGCAAAAAGAAAAGTTAAAAGAAAATTAATGTATGGGTCATAGGAATGTCTCAAGCTTCAATGTTGTAGTGAAAAATAATGTTTTGTTTGGAACATTAAACATTTGTTCCCTTCCTCATACAGAAGGCAAGTGTGTATCTAAAAAGCTAATATTTATTTAGGACCTACTGTGAGCCAGTCCCTTCTCAGAACTTACGCAAGTGTCATCTCATTTAATTACTTATTTCCATAATCCTCAAACATTGTGAAATAAACATTATTACCCAGTAAAGAGACTTGACAATATAATTACAGGGGAATCCTGCAATAGCAAGCAGGTGAAAGCTATAGGAGCAGAAATCTATATAGTTATATGTGCTCCCGGAAACCTGCAGGGAATTCCCAAGAAGTTGTTGATGTTTCAGTTAAAGAAATGATTTCTTAGAAGGAAAGCTTTCCTTTTTGATAATGGCTTAAAGTGAGTTACAGATAATGGATATAAAATAATAATGATAATTAATATGTATTTAACATTTGCTAAACATCAGGCACTGTTAAAAGTGAATTATCTCATTTATTCCATACAATTTGTTAGAATATGAAGTATTATTATGCCCATTTTATAGATAAGAAACCAAAGACTGGAGAGATTAAGTAATTTGCCAAAGTCACATTGGAGTTGAATCAAAATTTGAACTCAGGCAATTTGGTCCTTGACTGTAACCCTAAGAGCCAATTCACTTTATTTTTCAAATAGCATTTATCAGGGTTTTTAAAATACAATTCACAAACACAAGTAATTTACACTAAAGACATATTCATGAAGATCTGAGTTAATGCTTTAAGAGTAAATAAAAACTACATTTCATGTATCCAGGTCATTGCAATAACCTCATTTCCCAATACATGTTTAAAATTTAATTGTGAAGATTATTTGAAAACATGCCCTTCTACATTCTCAAACCCTTCTTTCTTTACATATGAAGTATGACAACTCTGTAGCTTATAATCACATCCTTAAGATGAGGTTTTTGAAATGGTAAATTGTTGTGAGACGAAAAATAGATCTCATATTTCTTGGGGCTAAATTCAGTACTCAGCTACAAATGTGGTCACAAGATCTCCTGACTGGGGTCTTTTATTTTACTTTAATTAAGTTTCAGCTATTATTATTACAGCTGCCTCTAAAGGTGCATAAAGTATCGTGGGAAACCTGTTTTTGAGGGCATCTATATTTGTTTTTCCCTAATCATTCTTGAGATTAATCTTATGTTTATTCCTGCTATCTGCTAGGTGCTCTGTGCTCTAGCATCCTCTTAGATTGGTCTGAAACCATGTTTAAAAATCAAACCTTGGCTACACAAGATTTGACTAACATTAAACCTGGCTTGAAAAATGTCTCTTTTGCCCTAAATGGAAATTACTCTGGAAAGGTGCTGGCTGCATCCTCAGGCACACTACTGTGGTTGCGAGTCAGCTCCATCTCTCAGTTTGTGGTCCCAGAGTGGCCAAAGACAGGCTGCTGCTCCACCGTGTCTCTGTAGCAGTTGGCGGCCAACAGCTCTCTATGGGAAACTTGGAATGGAAAGGCAGCCAATCATGCATGGTGTAATTTACATCTGATTGATGAAGGTCTAAGAATCACAGAAACAATTAATTTGTATCAGGATTCCTGTGGGCCAAAAAGTAAGAGATTGTGCCACCAGTACCCAATTTTAATTTTTGCCTTCATCCATCACCTACCTGCCTTTCCACATGTACTTTGTTTTCAGAATTAACTTTTCAACCGCAGATGTTAAAGGATGCAGCAGAAAGAGTTTCTAGAAAACACTCATTGATAAAACTCACTTGTAACTGTGCTACATTATCCCTTTTTCAATTTGATAATGGTAAGGCATTTTTCTTGCAACTGCAAAGGAGGATTTTAAAACTCTTTTTAAAATAAACCACTTTGTTTTTATTCATGTAAGAAATATTACAATGGCCAGGAGAAAGGAAAAAGAATAGTGACTACTTCCTAGGAGGAGAACAACAGCAGGAGCAATTTAAAATAAAAATAACTAAAGATGCCTTAACTTCATAGTTAAAAAATGAAATGAAAATTGCAAAAGCAATTTGTGGCAGGAAGCCTTTAAAATGCTCTAAGGATTGTTCTTATTTTGCATAAGCCATGGCCAATCTTTAAAATAGTCCATTAAGCCTACGTATGTCTGATTCAACACTCTTGTAGGCAAAAGCCTCTCAATTATGAAATTGTAGAAGGATGGGTCTAACAGAGTCTCATCTAATTATGGGAGCAAATTACAAGTTCATAAACTTCATAAAGCATTCTAATATCTTTTCTTATTAAGAAATCTCACTACTCAAACCAGGAATATATCTAATACATTCATATTTTTTCTATTATTCTTGGCATGTAATTGCCCTTTACTTGTAAGAATGTACAAACAATAGAAAATAGCATCTATCATTTTTTATTGATCAAATTAGTATTAACCTTCTTCATGCACTTCTAAAAGATGATTTAACATTAATGCAATTGTTTATATTTGCTTTGCAACTATCCAGCATTGCTTACTAATCTTATGGATGTGGGAAATGAAATGGAGGAAAGTAAAATGGCTCATGTCAACGTATGCAGGGAGCTGAAGCAGAAATTAGAACCCACACAGCCTTAGAGGTATTTCTTTGTTTTCTTTCCTAAGTCACAAAAAAGGGATTAATAACAGTATCAAATATGCAATATTTGCTTTTCTATATCTCTGGTGGTTTGTACACTAAACTGTCTTTAACAATATCAACTACTGTGGATGATTAATTTGGTGATATGTAATAATATTCCTGTTTCTGCCTAACAAAAATTTTACACTGTGAAATGAGTGCAGTGTATTATGCCAACCCTACGAGATAGCCCTGAACTCCCTTCACTTAGGGAAAGATGGACTGCCTACATTTAAAAAAAGGCACAGATCTTGATCAGTCAACTATGAATACCCACTCAACCCCTCAGAAAAGGGGTGCTTTTACTGAGCACAGACTTGCTACCTCATATTATTATAAGTCATGTTAAATTTAATCAGTTCCATGGTATGATTGCTGTTTCAACATCACCTGTAATCCTCTCTGTGGATATGCTTATGGCATTTCAATCATTTGTGTTGTCCTATTATGTACCATTTTCACGGCATGAACAGGAAAACTGTAATTTTTAAATACTAGAAACATTTTTTCCATTTGTTTTAATTCATTATCTTAGTGTGAAAAGCTGAAGTTTAAGAACATTTTGTGTTAATATCTATCATCATTTATAGTATAAGTAATACAATGTGGGTTTCCAGCTTCTCTTTCTTCTAAGATCTAACAAGGCAGGTAGGTTTTATATTTGAGACTAAGGAGAGGAAAGAAAGCACCATGAACGCAGAGAGTCTTTGTTGTTTCTTTGGCTCAGGGAGGCAGTTACCAACATCCTATGAGTCTCTGATTCAGCCCAAGGTTAGAGGTGACCAAAGCCAAAACTCATCATTCCCATATCTGCCCTTCCATCTAGTTTTGTGGTCAAGTGACACAGGTTCCCACCCATGAAATTTTTGAACATCCTGCTCTGAACCCCTTGCTGCCCCTGCCACCTCACAGCCCAGGCATAGCCCTTTAACAACCTCCACCTTTCCGTGGCAGCAATTTACAGCCCTTACACTTGGTAGCTGGGCCAATCTTTTGAGATGAAAGCAGACGTGGTAGGATGAGGAGGAGATCCCCACCCCTCAGGCCTTGACTATAGTGTAAGGGTGGTGCTCTGTACTAACATTATCTACCCTCCAACACAGAGTCTGCTAACTCAAAGATTTGCAAGAGAAAATCAGAAATAAAAGCTACAGCACCGGCTGTGCACTGATCTGTACGGACTAAAACCACATGCAATTCCTGAAGGGGGAAAAAGCTGCAAATAATGCAAAATGTATTTTCTATTTTCTATAATATAAAGGCAATTGATCCTATTAACCAAGGCTACATGCAAAGTCCATTTAACTAACCTGCCTCAACTTGAAACAACATGAGGGATGATAGAAAGTGAGTTAAGCATCACACAGTCTCCCAAGCCCAGCTATGACCTGACAGCAAGTGCCAAGACAGCTAGGTTAATATGAGGCCGTTAGTGCCACTTTTACACAATGGAAGTGATATATAAAATTGATATTTTCTATTTCATACATAAAACAAATATATTTTATACAGTTCTCAATAGTACTTCAACAATAATGCTGAATACTAATAAACAATGATTTCTCATATAGCGCTTAAATCCATACATGACACTTCTGTGTTTTGAATCTGTAAAGTGTGCAGCAGGAAGCCTTATTGAGATAATTGGCAGATTATCTTTATTGAGTTTTTACTTATTACAATCAATTAACAGAGGGAACCAATCTAAATAGCAAACAGTTCCTTGGCACCAACTGCAGCTATGAAATTCCTGAACTCCTTGATTCTATGACCCCAAATGAAGCACAGGAAAGTTCCCGAATATGGCAGAGCTTTGGTTGCAGGGTTACGCTAGAGGCCATCACCTCGATTTTCAGTTGCTGAGATCCATTTATTCATATTTCACTAATTCAACAAATATGTATTGAATATCTGCTATGTACCTGATACTGTAATAAGCATAGGGAATCAGAATTTTAAAAATCACCGCCTTTAAGGAAATATTAATCTAATAAACTAGTTATTCTTAATTTTTGTCTGCTCCAATAAGCCTAAGAGCTAGGACACAGTCCATTCAGTAAGAGTGGCTTCCTGTGGAAGTAACTGTCAAGCTAAGGAGATAGGTATGTGGAAGAGGCAGGATAGGCTGTCTCAATTTTTTAAATTTGAAAAATAGATTTTCCTTCTTTTGGTGGAGAATCACTATAATAAACATAACTAAATAGACATAAAGCTCCTTTCCCACTCAAAGAGGCTTCCATATGATTATATTATTAAACTCTCATTACCTCATTACTAGACCCAGCATCATCTATTAAAAGATAAAGAGAATAAATAACTCACTGATTTTCTTGCTTCGTTAAGCCAAAGTAGGAAGCATGAAAAATACCAACATAAGTAGCTACCACTTATTGAATGTTTCCCATTGACAGCTAACTAATTTACATATATTTTGTCATTGACTCATTATAAGAACTCGATACAGTAAGTACTATTATTACTGGCTGACCCTATATTCTGCTTTGCCTGAACAGTACCAGTGTGCACCTGTAATTTTAATTATTAATAGTTTTTCCTTTCACTCTCAAATGTGTGCCAACTGGGCATTATTCTTTTGTCTATATAACACATTCATATAATTCAACTTAGTTGATGATTTTATAATCTCATGGCATTTATAGAAAGTCTTTCTAAAATTCTATTCAAATAACCCTGGTGTCTCATTTGGATTTCTGAAGATGAGCCTTCAGGAAAGAAACTGAATCCTACAGCCTCTAATAAATTCCATTTCCACACAGTGTGTTCACTAGGAGGCATGAGGACAAAGGGCATAGAATGAACAATGTTGTTATTGTTTGAGAGTCTGTGTCTCCCTAAAATTCATATGTTGAAATCCTAACCTCCAAGGTAATGGTATTTGGATGTGAGGCCTTTGGGAGGTGATTATATTATGAGAGCAGAGTCCACATTAATGAGATTAGTATCTGTATTAAGAAGTCCAAGAAAGACCCCTCAGTTCTTCCACCATATGAGGACACAGCTAGAGGTTGCCATTTGTGGACCTGGAAGTTGGCTTTCACCAAACACCAAATCTGCCAATGGTTTAATCTTGGACTTTCCAGCTTCTAGAACTGTGAGAAAGAAATTTCTATTTTGTTTATAAGCTACACAGTTTATGATATTTTGTTATAGAAGTACAATAGTCTAAGAGAATTATATACTAGTGTCATAGATCTAGAAGGTGTATGCCTCCCTGCAGCTATATAGAAATACTAACTATTGGTCGGAAAATCTTATGAGATGTGTTTCCACAGGACATACAAACCAACGGCAACTATTCTATACCAAACTTGGAACTCATTACAATGAATGAGATTAAATGAAAGAGAATGATTATACCTCTCTAAAGTTTACCATAATGGGATTTGAATGTGAATTCCCAATCATAGATCCCCTTTCCTATTAAGAATTAAAATGTACCAACAGCTTTGGAAAAAATATAATGGCCCATGTGTTTTAGGATTTGACAAAAGTAACAAAGTTGCATATATTATTGAGTCCAATATGATGATAGTAAAAAGGCAAATGGGAGTGCCAAAGAGAGGGCAAAAATGAAGCAGCTATATAAATGGGATGATTTAGCACTCAGTGAAGGAAACGGAATTCTTCCTGCTATCACATTTTACAACGTTTACGTGTACACTGATGATTTTTTTCATAATACTTTTCAAACATACTTATCAGATTGTTTGGACTATACAGATCAATGCATCTCAGCCTTGCTCATGTGCCCATTGTACACACGTGCACTTGTAATGACCAACAAAGTTCCACTGATGGCAGCAGTTTCAAAACAAGTTTCCTAGATAATCACTAAACCCCCTTAACCATACTACCAACCCAATAGTGACCTTTTCATCAGGTATACTTGTTAGAATTTCTTTGTCACCAATTCATCATTATAGCCAACACATATTGATTTATAGTCTGGTAAGGAGAAAATGCCACTTACAGGAACTTTGTTTAGGAAATAGTCTGAATCATCCAGAATTATCTGTAAAAGCATCTTTAAATGTTTTTTTCACCTCTGAAATTTGGTTTAGTCTCTGGGGTAATGGTTTGGCATGTGAAGGCACCTTTACCAGGACAGAAAAAATTCTTATGTAACTACAGTAAAGGGGAACAGAGTTTAATTATTCATGTGTTTTTAAAGAGCACAACTTTATTGGAAATGATTACTTGTTTGCCCAAATATTTGCAGAGATTTTGGGACAGAATTAAAAGCACAAAGACTACAGATTAGGAAAAGGAAGATTTTCTTTAAGGAAATGTTATATAAGCAAATTTTTGTTACTAATTGAGTTTGAATTATTCCTCATTCATTTTTTCCTTCATTCATGATTTCCGAAATTATTTGAAAAATTATAAAGGAAGTTAGTAGCAGATGCATTTTATCATCATAAATAGTCACTCATTAAGGGGACTCATCTAACGCGTGGTGTAAAGTCCCTATACTTAGAATGATGAGGTCCTCATAAGAGCACCTGTCTACCTAAGCTGCATACTTGTGAACCATCCAAGTACCCTTCAGGATGATGAGCTTTTGATTAGCCCTTTCAATTAGTGTTTATTTTCCTAAGTAGAACACTCACAACAGTTTCAAAGCTCTGAATCTCCTTTAATAGCTGCCTTTAAATTAAGAGGAATAGATTTTTATAACTGGTCTCTTGCTGCTTTGACCAAAAGATCAAGTATGAATGCAATTTAAATAAGAAAACCAGCATCTTATTTAAAGTGAAGACTCACTCTTAACTAAAGGTGAAAATTCACTCTAACTCCATTAAGTAAAAGCTAATACTACACATCCAGACACTGACATATTCCTGATTGATAGTTGTGCTTTCCCATCAGTGGAAAGATGAAAACAATTATTTTCTTGAGGAAACTGCACAAACATATCCAACTTACACACTTTGTCCCAAGATATCTTAGAAATCTTATATTCCTAGTTTCATTTTTAAATGCCTCACAAAATTTGATATGTTTAAAGTCACTATAAAAAATCTATAAAGGAAATTATTGAAGCAATTGGGAAATTTGAATATAGAATATATATCAGATAATTCTATTGCATCAATACAAAATTTCTTGTGAATGGTAGTGGTACCACCGTTAGGAGGGAGAATGTCTTTGCGTATTTGCAAGATAGAGGCCGAAGCACTTAGGGATGAAAAATCTGCAACCAACTTTCGAGTTTTTCAGCAAACTATATTTATACATATACATATAAATAAATATACATAGCCAGGTAAATAGATAGATAATACCAAATATGGTGAAATCTTAATAATTAGTGAATCTAGACAAAGACTGCATGTTTATTTTATTTTTCTTCCAACATTTTTCTACAGACTTGAATTTATTCACATTTAAAGCTGTGAAAAACTCTATTTGCCATAATTATCATCTCCAAATTTCGAAGCCATTTATTATTTAATGACAAAAAGAGAGCTTCTGGCAGGATGGCTGGAAAACAATGCATTCTGCAGAAGCAGGAAAAAGTAAATCCAACTAGTGAGGCTAGGCAAGAAATCCAGGGTAGGTCCAATGGCTGTGAAGTCAAAAGGGACCTGAAAAGCTCAGCGCTAAGTCAGCGTACTATTGATTTTGCTCTTTTCTGGACCACAGTACCAGTAATTCACCTCCTGAGTTATTGTGTGTCCCAAGGTCTTTGCATTACCTTCTATTTCTAATGCTTAAGTCTGTTTTTCACCACCACACCTCTTCCCATCTAGTGCTTCCTGACCCCATGCCTGAGTACCTATTACCATCCCTGTCAAGTAAACTCCTCTAGGACTAGGTACTAATGTTATCTCTCCACTCCCCCAGGAGGCAGATGCTTACTCCTGAATTCCTGTTTCCATAACTAAATTCTCACTTCCTTCATTTAGACTTGCCGTCAACTATTCTTGCCTACCCAACTGTCCTCTAACAACTCCTTATGTTAATATAGCTCACCCATAGGAACAGACAGCCTCCAGCAGCTTCTGCCTGCTGCAACCTGCTAACTGCAAGGTGTTCCCATGTTTCACGTTTTTCATTGTCTGTTTCTGGAATCAACCCACATACCTGGTCCTATCCCAGTGATTCTGTTTTTTAATGTTTATATCATTTAATCTGGCCCATCCAATTGCCAAAAGAACCCAAATTTCAAAATAGCTAAAATTGCTGATATCATATATTCCTTCATTTATATAGCAAATCTTTATCAGGCACTATTTGCTCAACACTGTGCTAGACATGGACACAGAATAATTTTTAGTTTTCTGGCATTCTAAGGATAATGTATGGATACCTAGGTGAATCTTGCCCTCCTGAATCAGAAGAAAAAATTATCAGAACCATAATATAAACTCAGTCCCAATCCAGAGAACTCTTTTTGTTTTTTGTCTTTTAGTCTCACTCTGTCGCCCAGGATGGAGTGCAGTGGCACGATCTCGGCTCACTGCAAGCTCCGCCTCCCGGGTTCACGCCATTCTCCTGCCTCAGCCTCCCGAGTAGCTGGGACTACAGGCACCTGCCACCACATCCAGCTAATTTTCTGTATTTTTAGTAGAGATGGGGTTTCACCGTGTTAGTCAGGATGGTCTCCATCTCCTGATCTCGTGATCCACCCACCTCGGTCTCCCAAAGTGCTGGGATTACAGGCGTGAGCCACCACGACCGGCCCAGAAAACTCTTATATGACAGATCACTTCACACAGGTCTCCAAAGGGACAATGTGGGTTCCTAGATATGGTATTTGATATGGTTTGTCTATGTCCCCGCCCAAATCTCATCTTGAGTTGTAGCTCTCATAATTCCCATGTGTTGTGGGAGCGACCTGGTGGGAAATAATTGAATCACGGGGCACTTTCCCCACACTGTTCTCATGGTAGTGAATAAATCTCATGAGATCTGATGGTTTTCTATGGGAAAGTCCCCTTTGTTTGGCCCTCATTCTCTCTTTGCCTGTTGACATTAAGACGTGCCTTTCGCCTTCTGCCATGATGGTGAGGTTCCCCAGCTATGTGGAACTGTGAGTCCATTAAACCTCTATTTCTTTAAAAATTACCCAGTCTCAGGTATGTCTTTATCAGCAGCGTACATTCATTGGCAGATGCATCACAACAATAGTCATGAGCCAATGACAAGGTATATCAAGAATCGTGAGGTCACAATGAAGATTAAAGTTAACGGATTACCTAGGGTTACATGCTACATCATGTTTCAGGCCCAGGTTCCCTTGTGGCTACCAAGAGGTGCATATCTTTTCAAAACCACCAAAATTTCAAAATTTTAAGTAGATAGTGGTCTAGAGAAAGAGTATCATCGCAAAAATCAAAAGCCCTAGGTCTCTGTACCCCTACTGGCAAAACACATGACTATAGATAACAGCCTTCTTATCTTCCGTCAATAGTCTGTTACCTTCTCCACATTAGGGCTAAATTCCATGCTACTCATTCTCATCTACTGCATCCTTCACACCGCTTCCCCAGCACCACCCCCCACATCTGCTTCAACACACCTGGACTCACCATGTTTTAGTGTTTTGATAACTGTTCCACACACTAGACTACAAACTCTATCAATGGTGGAAATTATGTTTATTCACCTTTGTCCTCTCCATGCCGAACACTGGGCCTGGCATGTGGTAGGTGCTCAAAAATATGTTTGCCAAATTTAACTTCACATTCTCCAAATACATTTAATCTTGTGACTTCTTGTAGGCATGAATTAGGTTTAGGATGAGGGGCTAATTTAAGATCATTTTAATAGCCAAAATAACCTTGTCATCATATTATAAATCCAATTCTTCCAATATGTTTTCATCAAAAAAAGAAAATGTTCTAAGTGATCAACAATCACCAAAGAAATCTCTGTGTCAATAAATCCTCTGAGGGACAGAATTTTTAAACTGAACAAATAATATCTGAGTCTCATGCAAATATGAGACTTTAATACTAAATATAAGACTAAATCATAGGGGCACTGTAATTTTATGTTACCTTAGCTGGGTCACAGTGCCCAGATATTTGGTCAAACAGTATTCTGGATGTTTCTGTAAGGGTGTTTTTGGATGAGATGTATACTTAAATCAGGGGACTTTAAATAAAGTGGATTGCCATCCATAAGTGAGTAGGCCTCATGTAATCACCTGAAGGCTTGAATGGAACTAAAGGCTGACCTAAGAACAAAAGGAAATTATCTAGCAGACTGGTTTCAGACTTCCACAAAATCAGCTGAATTCCACCTCTTTTGAGTCACCTCCACAATAGCATAAGCTGAGTCCCTTAAATACATATTTTTATTTATGTATTAATTTATATACTTATATATTACATACAAAATCCATGAATATTTATATATTCACTTATATTTCATTTATAATTCATTTATATTACATATAAATACATATATACATATATATGTACACTCACCTCTTTATCCTTTTGGCTCTGTTTCTCTGGAGGACCCTGACTCTAGTACAAATAGTAGTAAGAAAAGAATTTATCACTCAAGACTAAAGACATGATCTGCCATCCCACTTCAGAAAGACATACCCCTGCCCTACTTCTGTATGTGAAGAATCCCAAAGTCTTGCCACAGCTACTTAGAATTTATGGCTATGTTTCTATAGTCTTACAGGATACCTGGGTCATGTTGATTCAGCTATTGCATTTACAGGAAATTAAGGACAAGAGAGAGCAAGCCTCAATCTAAGGAGACGTCTTCCCATTTCCCATATAATCAGCAGTACTTAGTTTCATAAACACAAAATTCAAACACACATACACACAAGCACATTCATTCTCTGTGAGCCTTTTACTACCCTCTCTGGAATCCTCTTGGTTTTATCAATACCTGAGTCTACCATGGTGCGTGAGAATGAATGTTTATGTCCCTCACAAATATACATGTTGAAATCCAAATTCCAGTGCGATAGTATTAGGAGGTGGGACGTTTGGAAGTTAATTAGGTCATGAGGGTGGAGTCTTTATGATTGGAATTGGTGCCTTAAAAAAGAGATCCCAGAGAGTCCTGTTGCCCTCTTTATGCCATGTGAAGACACAAGAAGAAGATGGCAGTCTGCAAAGAAGGCCTTCCTCAGAACCCAACCATGCTGGTACTCTGATCTTGGACTTACATCCTCTAGAACTGTGAGAAATAAATTTCTGTTGTTTATAAGCCTACCATTCTATGGTACTTTGTTATAGCAGTATGGACTGACTAAGAAAAATGAGCTGAACCCACCCTCCCAGCTGATATAGCCTGGCTAGAAGATGCAGTTTCACTGTGGTCCCTCTGTATGAAGACTGGTAAACACTAGGGCTCTGAAAGTTATTCTAACAGAAAACCTCAATACAAAATGACAAGAAAGCTTATAATATAAATAGACTCCAGTCAATCTTGTGAGCTAAGGAACCATTTCTCCTTTGAGTGTCAGTCCTTCCAGTGACATCAGAATATAGGCCTATTGCCTCACATTAGGCTTCCATCTTTCAATGCATACATGTTAGAAAATGATTAGATCTAAGAATGTCTACCTAGTGCAATATAGTCATGATAGAGTTTTCATTCAGTCATGTATTTGTTCAATCAGTAAAGGTCCCTAATCTATTTAAATATTTGCTGAGCCACTAGACTATCCTGAACATTGTGCTAATGTCCAAGGATATGCTAGTGAGCAAAGAGAATCCCCTGAAAACAGTATTCCCTTTTTCTCCTTAAGCTCATATGCCAGTTGGGAAAGCTGATGTTAAAGAATCACAGAAATGAATACGCAATTGAACTGTATTTTGTTGTAAAAGAGAGGAGGCATATGGCATGAGAGAGCATTGAGATGGGCCAGGGTCCTCAATGGTCCCCAAGATTTCTACCTACTGTTGTATATATCCCGTATAATCCCCTACCCTTGAGCATGGGCAACACGTGTAAATGAAATAAGATCTCTCTCCTGTGATTAGGTTACTCATCAGTTGGCTTTGGGTTCATCAAAAGAGAGATTATCCTGGTTGTACCTGGACAGACCTGGCCTAATCAGAGGAGCTTTTAAAAGATGGTGAGGTAGGGAGATGGAATAAGATGGGAGAATAAAAGGCTCCGTCAATCGTCACCCTCACCCACCCACAAACACCAATTTAACAACTATCTAAACACAAAAAAAGCACCTTCCTAAGAACCAAAAATCTGGTGAGCACTCACCTGAAAGAGGTACTGAAGAGGTAGGAAAAACAGTCTTGAATCTCCAATGCCACACCCTCTCCCATCCCCAGCAGTGACAGTGTAGTACAGAGAGAAAAATCTGAGCACTTGAGAAAAGGAGAGCACAGCAATTCTGAAACATTGCATTAAACTCAATGTTGCCCTGTTATAGCAGAAAGCAAAACTAGAAAGGACTCAGATAACATCCATGCAAGAGAGAACATTTAGCCCGGCCCTGGCCAAAGGGAAATCGCCCATTCCAGTAGCTTGAACTTGAGTTCCTGCAAGCATCACGACTGCACAGGTTAAAGTGCATTGGGGCTCTAAATAAACTTGAAGGACAGTCTAGGCCACAAGTACTGCACCTTCTAGGAGAGTCCTAGTGCCTGTTGAACTGGGCTCCATGACTGTGGACTGTGAGAGCAGTGACCTACTGAAACACTAGCCAGGGTAGCTAACATAGTGATGGTGACATACCTCCACTAACCCAAGGCTGCATAGCTCGCAGCTTTCAGAGACCCCATCCTTCCACTTGAGGAGAGGAGAGGGGAGAGTGGAAGGACTTTGTCTTGCATCTTACATGCCAGTTCAGCCACAGTAGGATAGGGCACCAGTCAGAGTCATTAGGCTCTCTTTGCAGGCTCCTGGATGACATTTCTAGACACAATCTGCACCAGAAGTGATATGGTTTGGCTATGTCCCCACCCAAATTTCATCTTGAGTTGTATAATAGCTCTCACAGTCCCCATGTATCCTGGAGGGACCTGGTGGGAGGTAATTGAATCATGGTGACAGGTTTTTCCCATGCTGTTCTCATGATAGTAAGTCTCATGAGATCTGATGGTTTTATAAAGGGCAGGTTCCCTGTACATACTCTCTTGCCTGCCACCATGTAAGATGTGCTGTTGTTCCTCCTTCACCTTCTGCCATGATTGTGAGGCTTCCCCAGCCATGTGGAACAGTAAGCCCATTAAACCCACGCCCTCAACAATGAGTCCCAGGATAGGCAGCATTCACCACAAGCTGACTGAAGAGCCCTTGGGCCTTAAGGTAACATCAGTGGTAGCCTGGCAGCACTCCCTGTGGGCCTATAGTGGCAGTGGTCATGATGTCTTGCTTACAAGAAACACACTTCACCTATAAAGAAACACATAGACTGGAAATAAAGGGATGAAAAAAAAAATCCCATGCTAATGAAAACCAAAGAAAGCAGGAGTAGCTATGTTTACATCAGACAAAATAGATTTCAAGACAAAGAAGGACACTATATAATGACAAAGGGATCAATTCAGAAAAAGAATACAATAATTTTAAATATGTATGCACCCAACACTGGAGCACACACATGTATAAAGCAAATATGACTAGAACTAAAAAGAGAGATAGGTCCCAATAAAACAGTAGCTGGAAGCTTTAACATCCCATTTTCAGCACTGGACAGATCTTCCAGGCACAAAATAGACAAAGAAACATTGAACTTAATCTGCACTATAAGTCAAATGGACCAAATAGATATTTACAGAACATTTCATCCAATGGCTTGAGAATACACTCTCTTTTCCTTAGCATATAGATCATTCTCAAGGATATACCATATGTTAGATCACAAAATAAGTCTAAAAATGTTCAAAGCAATGAAATAATATCAGGCATCTTCTTTGACCACAAAGGAATAAAACCAGAAATCAATAACAAGAAGAATTTTGGAAACTATAACAACATGTGGAAATCAAACAGTATGCTCCTGAATGATCAGTGGGTCAATGAAGAAATTTCAAAGGAAATTGAAAAGTTTCTTGAAACAAATGATAATGGAAACACAACATACCAAAATCTATGGGATACAGCAAAAGAAGTACTAAGAGGGAAGCTTATATCTCTAACTGCCTACATCAAAAAACAAGAAAAACTTGCAATAACCACTTTAACGATGAATCTCAAAGAACTAGAAAAGCAAAACAAACCCAAAATTATTAGAAGAAAAGAAATACTAAAGATCAGAGCATAAATAAATTTGAAATGAAGAAAACAACCAAATGATTAATGAGAAAAAGTTGTTTTTTTGAAAAGTTAAACAAAACTGACAAAACTTCAGCTAAGAAAAAAAAGAGAAGATCCAAATAAATAAAATCAGAGATAAAAAAGAACACATTGTAATGGATACTCCAGAAATTCAAAGGATCATTAGTGGCTACTATGAGCAACTATATACCAATAAGTTGAAAAATCTGGGAGAAGTGGACAAATTCCTAGGCACATGTAACCTACCAAGATTGAACCATGAAGAAATGCAAAACCTGAGCAAACCAATAACAAGTAATGAGATCAAAGCCATAATAAAAAGTCTCCTAGCAAGGAAAACCCAGTACCAGGTAGCTTCACTGCTGAATTCTGCCAAACATTTAAAGAACTAATACCAATTCTGTTCAAACTATTCAGAAAAATAGAGGAGGACAAAATATTTCCAAACTCATTCTATGATGCCACTATTACACTAATGCCAAAATAAAAGACACAACCAAAATAAAACTACAGGCCAATATCTCTGATGAACACTGATGCCAAAATTCTCAACAAAATACTAGCAAACTGAATTCAACAATACATTAAAAAGATCATTCAAGTGGGATTTATCTCAGGAATGCAGGGATGGTTCAACATATGCAACTCCATCAATGTGATTCATCATATCAACAGAATGAGGGACAAAAACAATATAATCATTTCAATTGATACTAAAAAAGCATTTAATAAAATTTAATATCTCTTCATAATAAAAACCCTAAAAAAACTGGGAATAGACAGAACATACCTCAACATAATAAAAGCCATATGTGACAGACCCACAGCTAGTATCATACTGAATGGGAAAAAACTGAAAGCCTTCCCTCTAAGATCTGAATCACAACAAGGATGCCCACTTGCACTACTGTTATTCAATGTAGTACTGGAAGTTCTAGCAAGAGCAATCAGACAAGAGAAAGATATAAATGGCATCCAAATTGGAAAGGAAGAAGTCAAACTATCCTTGTTTGCAGATTACAGGATCTTATACTTGAAAAAAATCTGAGAACTCCACCAAAAACTTAGAAATGATAAATTTAGTAAAGTTGCAAGATACGAAATCAACATACAAAAATCAATAGCACTTGTATATGCCAAAAGCAACTTGAAGAAGAAATCAAGATAGTAATCCTATTTATAATAGCTACTAATAAAATTAAGTACCTAGAAACTAACCAAAGAAGTGAAAGATCTCTGCAATGAAAGCTATAAAACATGGATGCAAGAAATTGAAAAAGATGCAAAAAGTGGAAAGATACTCCTTGTCCATGGGCTAGAAAGTCAATACTGTGAAAATGTCCATATGACCCAAAGCAATCTGCATATTTCATCCAATCCCTATCAAAATATCAATGACATTCTTCACAGAAATAGAAAAAACAATCCTAAAATTTATATGGAAGCACACAAGATCCAGAATACTCAAAGCTATCCTAAGCAAAAAGAACAAAACTGACTTCAAATTATATTACAGAGCTATAGTAACTAAAATCTCATGAAACTGGCATTAAAAACAAACACATAGACCAACGGAGCAGAATAGAGAAACCAGAAATAATTCACACGTCCACAGTGAACCCATTTTCAACAAAGGTCCCAAGAATATACATTAGGGAAAGGACAGTCTCTTCCATAAATGGTGCTGGGAAAACTGGATGTCGCTATGCAGAATAAGAAGACTACACCCTTATCTCTCACCATATACAAAACAAAAATAATGAAATCAAAATATATTAAAAACTTAAATCTAGGACCTCAAACTATGAAACTACTAAAAGAAAATAATTGGGGAAACTCTGCAGGACATTAGGGTGGGCAAAGACTTTTTTTGAGTAATAACACGCAGGCACAGGCAACCAAAGCAAAATGAACTAATGGGATCACATCACGTTAAAAAGCTTACACCTCCTGGCTAACTGGGTGAAACCCCGTCTCTACTAAAAAATACAAAAAATTAGCCGGGTGTGGTGGCAGGTTCCTGTAGTCCCAGCTACTCGGGAGACTGAGGCAGGAGAATGGCGTGAACCCAGGAGGCGGAGCTTGCAGTGAGCCGAGATCACGCCACTGCACACTGCGCTCCAGCCTGGGCGACACAGCGAGACTCCGTCTCAAAAAAAAAAAAAAAAAAAAAAGCTTACACCTGTAATCTGAGCACTTTGGGAGGCTGAGGCGGGTGGATCATGAGGTCAGCAGATCTAGACCATCCTGGCCCACATGGTGAAACCCTACCTCTACTAAAAATACAAAAATTAGCCGGTTGTGGTGGTGTGTGCCTGTAGTCCCAGCTACTCAGGAGGCTGAGGCAGGAGAATCGCTTGAACCTGGGAGGCAGAGGGTGCAGTGAGCCAAGATCATGCCATTGCACTCCAGTCTGGGTGACAGAGTGAGACTCCGTCTCAAAAAAAAAAGAAAAAAAAGCTTCTGCGCAGCAAAGGAATCAATCAACAAAGTGAAGAGAGAAGAGAAACCCACAGAATGGGGAAAAGTATTTGCAAACTTCCCATCTGACAAGGGATTCATAACCCAAATATATAAGGAGCTCAACCAATTCTAGAGGAAAAAAAAATCTAATAATCCAATTAAAAATCGGCAACAGATCTGAGTAGATATTTCTCAAAAAATGACATACAAACGGCAAAAAAAAAAAAAAAGACATTTGAGACAGTGCTAAGTATCATCGATCATCAGAGAAATGCAGATCAAAACTACAGTGGGATATCCTCTCATCCCAGTTACAATGGCTTTATCCTAAAGACACTGTATGCCAGTATCAAAATACCTCATATAACCCATAAGTAGATATACCTATTATATATCCAGGAAAATTAAAAATTAAAAAAAATTAAAATAACAATAAATGTAAAAATAAAATATAAAAGAAGGTGGAGCATCAGAAAGATGCACTCCTGCTGGCCTGGAAAAAAGTTAACAGCCATCTTATGATCTCCCTATGGCGTCATGTGGCAAAGAACTATAGACAGCCTCTAGTTGCTCAGAACAGTCACTGGCCAACAGCTAGCAAGAAACAGGGGATCTTAGTCACACAACCTCAGGGAATTTAATTCTAAAAACTATCAGTGAGCATGGAAAAGAGCCCTGAACTTCAAATGAGAAAAGCAGCCAAGCCAAACCCTGTTCAGACTTGTAAGATGTGAGCAGAAAATCTAGCCAAGCCATGTGCAGACTTTTAACCCAAGGAAACTATGAGATAATAAACTTGTGTTCTCTTAAGCAGCTAAACTTGTGATCATTGGTTTTGTAGCAATACAAAACTAATACAAACATAGAAGATATAGTTGACCTATTCAGAGAAGGCTTTCTTGGGGAAGGAATATTTGAACTGAAATCTGAGGAATAAATTGAATTTAACCAGGGGAAAGGTGTTGGAGTTATGGAAATCAGATACAATGGATTTAGATTTAGAATCTTTAAAAGGCTTAGGGCTAAAGGAAGCGTGGCAAACAGAAGAAATATAAAGACATCTAGAGTGGTAAAGAAGGGGAAAATAGAAAATTACGGGGGGCGGGGAAGGGAGATAAAGCAGGACTTTGAAGACCATGTTAAGGAATTTGATTGTATTCCCAGTGATTAGTGTCACTGGTCTTTTCCTCTAGTGTTATCAGGAGTATCTTTCACTGGAGATTTTCATCCCAGGAGTCGCTAGGAGCAGTTCTATAGCTTTTAATTCTGCTGCTTAATGAGATAGGGATCATCCTACCTTGCCCAAGACCCTTCAGTGGACATATAGGGTCTAGACTTATCTTCTAGACTTATTTGGAGATCTTATGCTTCTTGATCACCTTCCAGTGTCAAATTTTGAAATGAGTTGAGAATTAGGAACAATGGGGAAGGTGACAGGGGTGAGGAATAGAGGAGAAAGAGAAAATTATCCACATGGTCAAAACTGTAATATACTTAACCTCTAAACTCTTATTCTCTGACTTTTCTAACTGTCCTGCTGCAGATATAGGTCTTATGTAAGAGGAACTCAGGATACAATAGAAATTTCCAAAAGTAGACGTGTTTCTATAACGTAACATCCATATGACATCTTTTGCAGTAAGAGTTAGTAAGTGAAGTTTTCAAATACCTCTTTGCCACTCTTTCATAATATATGAAGAGATTATGCTTCTCATGCAATATAAGATCTTCTTTATTCTCTGACTTTTCATTCTAAAATTTAAATGCCAAAATTAAGTCAGTTTTTATAGTTGAATACCTTTAAGAAATCCACAACAACCTTGACTTAATGAACCAAACAAACTGCTAAGGTTATCATAAAGAAAGCAAGTATTTCTCAGGTTTCCATTGCTCACGAGGGAAAGTTTCACTGTTAAACACTTTTTAAAAGGTGACTGATAAAGTATAATACAAATTACATAAGTTATGGTTCACTAGATTCAGCAATTCCATACTATATAGAAATTTAATCAATCTTTCAGGGATTTCAGACATATCACAGTAGGAGGCACTTTTGACCTTTCATGGAGAGGTAAGCAAGATGAGGTACTGAACTGCATATTTCAGTGGGTTTGTTGGATTATGTATAATTGTCTTTTTCAGAATTTCTGGCCAAATTTGAGCCTTCCTATTTGACAATTTATTCCATTTTACATATGAAAAGCAAAACCCACATTTTGCTTATTTGAATCAAAAATTTACCCTTATGCAAATCTAAATCATTTCTCTCTCTGCCTCAAGAAAGCTAGAGAATAAATAAAGGAGGGTACCATGCAAAGCTATATGAATCGCATTAAAATCATCCCCTTTGCAGCACTTTTATACTTCCTTAATAGTCCTGGTTAACAGTGCTGGTCATAATTAATAAGAATGTTCTGTTTCACTTTTTAAAGTGTGCCAGTTGGGATGATAAACCGTATATGTTCATCCTAGTCAATTCTGGCACTATATCCAGGAAGGTAACCCTAATGCGTCTGCCTAGTTGTTACTGTCCTATATTGGTATTGGGTAGAGATGAAGAGGGGGTTATATGTTCTTCAATAGAGGAATCAGTATAGCTCAAAACACTTATTTGGGTTCCAAAGAAGTAGAAAATACTATGAAAGAGAAACAGAAAACCTAAGGATATGCTACTGAAGCCCAATTCACCTATAAATAAAAAAATAAAACATTAGCTTTTTATGAATAAAAATACAAAAAGTCATACACAACCTGATGTATGTGACTTTTAACCCTTAGAATTGTGTTCTTTTCCATGCCATGCTCTCTCTCAGCTTACAACTAGAATTATATCTACAACTGTCAGATTTTGAGTATATTTATAAGAAGGACTCACAAAGGAACTCATTTGCCATTTAACCTGGCACAAAGTGCCACCCTAAGAGCACAACCTTTAGCCACAGTCAGTTAAATATCCATCATAGTGCCCAGGCCAGCATAAAGCTTGAAATTTTAGAACTGTTTGTTTGTTTTTGCTATTCCAAGAACAAAAATATTTTTCCCACATGATTTAATGGCCTTGGCAGATTAGAGGTTCTAACTGACATCCCCTGAGTGAGACTGTCAAAAATGGAGCAGAAGGATAGCCACAGCTTGGAACTGAGAACTGAATCTGCCAACCATTGGAGAGTTTGCTCAGCCTTCTAGTGAAAACTGCCCATCTCTACTAAAAGCAGAAAATAGAAATGAGGGATGGGTCAGATAAAATATTCTACCTCATAGGGGGTTTGTAGGGTGGTTAATTCATTGTATTTCTATAGTGTGAGACAGTTTTCTTCTGGGAGAAAAGACAGTATTACTATACAAGTCAGTAAATACGCAATTTAAGTTCACAGCACAGAGCTGAACGCAGATTGATGATTTTTCAAATAGCCTATGGTAGTGATTATGACTATGAGTAATGAGGGGAAAAATGTATTTTTTACACAAATTTTGTGAACATTTTCAAACTGAAAATGCAAGCATTAACTATCAAGAATACATATCTAGATTAAAAATAAAACAAAAGGACATTTTCAATGTATTTCTGTTCATTTTTCAGCACAAGAGTGAATTTTTTATGAAATTAATTTCCTCTGCATTTACAACAATGGACCAGAATTAAAATGGAAAAATAAAACCAAATGAAAACAATGAGCCACTGTCTTTGTTTTCTAAACAAGAGGGAAAATAAAATCCTCACAGGTTTAGAAACGGTGATACATTTAAAAATTAATATTGGCAGTCTTTATTTACTTGACACTTTCAAGATTGTAATTAAAGAAGCTCAATAAATGTGTAATAGACACAGGAAAGTATTAAAGGTGACATTCCAACCATGAGATCTCTTTTAGATAGTAACAAAAAGAAAAAAAAAAGGTCTAATTTTACTGTCATTGATAACCATATTCTCAGCTCTTTGAGAACCAGAACACTAGCATCCATAATTGTTTGGGTTGTATCTTACAGTTCAGCGCTTCAAATTCACTCTTCCTTGTAGCGGGGGAAAAATGGTTAATAAGAGGTTAAATTAAGAGAGTCCAGCGTTTGCCTTTCCCTGGCAGATGCCCATGGCCTTGTCCATTTCTGCTCCTCTTGGTTCCCTAGAGCACCCTGTCCAACACTAAAATATGGCAAATGCTTAAGGAAAATGTGTTGTCTCAACCGCTGTACCTTACAAGGTAGGACTCTGAGCACCTGTAATAATGTATCTTAATAACTAGAACAAACACTTGCTCTTGCTAAATTGAGGCAAGTAAAATTTTGCCCCTAGATTTTAATGGCTCTAAAACCTAGAAAAGGCCAAATCTGTTATAAAATGTTATCAGATAATACCTTCACCCAGGGCTCTGAATACATTCACATAAAGTGATCTCTGTTTTTCCATCAAGGTTTCTGTCAAGAATATCTTAGCCTCATTGCCTGTGTTTACACTATCATTTCACTACCAAGATGAAGTAGTAATTTTCAAACATGAAAGAGAGCATAATAATATTTTAAATGACAATGGGCACTTTATTATGTAAGTCAATGCCAACATTGTGGGGAAAATCTTTAGAGATTAAATTGAATGGTGACTTTGATCTAATGGTATCCACAGTCCTACACAGGACTAGTGCCAACCAGTAATTCATCTGATTAACTCAAAAAATTATTCAGGATTCCAAAAAACAAAACAATTCTCTAGAAAATTTAAGCTAAAACATTTTTAGACCAAATGATAGAGGCTAACACAAGAATCTAAAAAGAAAGTGCAAAGAATGTTTAACGTAATATAGAATCAAACAGGGACGTGTTCATCTCTCTGTTGTCAAATGTTAATTTGAATTGCTGCTGGGGATTACTGTAAGGAGTATCAATGAGACTTGCAGATGTAGCAAATTCATTGTGTGCCTTATAACCAGTGTAAATTCAGTGTGCCACCACCTGTAAACATGAGCAATAGATTTCTTTTCCTTTTTTTTTTTTGAGACAGAGTCTCGCTCTGCCACCCAGGTTGGAGTGCAGTGTCGCCATCTTGGCTCACTGCAAGCTCCGCCTCCCGGGCTCACGCCATTCTTCTGCCTCAGCCTCCCAAGTAGCTGGGACTACAGGTACACGCCACCAAGCCCGGCTAATTTTTTGTATTTTTTAGTAGAGACGGGGTTTCACCTAGTTAGCCAGGATGGTCTCGATCTCCTGACCTCGTAATCCGCCTGTCTCGGCCTCCCAAAGTGCTGGGATTACAGGCTTGAGCCACTGCGCCCAGCATAGATTTCTTTTCTTTTTTTTTTTTTTAAATGACCTAGAAAGTATTTAACAGGCTATCCTTGGGGAACTAACACTTCTTTGAACTAATTAATCACCGAATGCCACCACTGCTCCAATCCAATGAATATGAAAAAGGAATTATTGGCCGATAAAAAATTCTCTAGAAAAGGAAGTGTTGATACACCACTATTGGAGGGCAAACACCCCTGGAAACATTTACAAGTTTATTTCGAAGAGCATCATTTTAAATAGCAGAAAAAAATCAGAAATGTGTTAATACTGACACTAATTTGAACTTTTTCCATTTCCTTAGTACTTTGAAAGAAATATGGGATAAAAAGCAGCTAGGTAATTAATATTAAGAACATTAAAAGGAAAAAGTGTTTTATAGTAGCTAGAACTCTGGACTGGACCCAGCTGCAAAGGAGACTGAATTCTATTTTTGGCTTGACAACTAACCAACTTTATAACGCCAGACAATTTACTTCAGCTCTGTTCTCAGTATCCAAAATGAAAAGTTAGAGCAGATGATGTTTAAGATCTCTTCCAGTCCTAATCTTCTATAAAATGTCAACATTTTTAGAACTACTTTTTGTTTCACATCTGTACAGCTTTGTCAATATTTAGGCCACTATATAAGAGTTATGGTTTGGATTTAGCATTTACAATCAATATTTGAATTTTCATTATTACTTAGCTAGGTATCTTTGAATCCTGACAGTGTTTGCTCTCTCACATACTTTAATAATAATAGTAAACAAGGGAATCTTTATGAAACCAAGCAGTACCTAAAGGTTGTGACTGACCAGAGACAAATATCAAACCTAAGATACTTTGAATATATTAGAAGTATCTTCTTTTTAGGACTTCAAAGCACAAAGCATTTTTCTTGTTCATTATATTCTTATGGTCTTCTAGTTATCTGCAGAATACTAAAATAGGTTTAACAAACGGAAGAGGTGCAAGAATTATGCAATTTGTTACAAGAACCCATGAAGTAAGAACTCTAGTTCTTGTTCAGCTGTTCACTATGGAAAGCTACATGAAAATTACATAAGGTAAATGCACCAGATGCAAAAATCTGACGACACCTGCCAACAGGCAAATAAAAATAAAATCTCTGCCAGCGAGGACCATAAATAGGGAGAACGCTAAGTGTGAGTCCACCCCAAATAGTCTAGTGTACTCAAATAACATATGATATACTCTCTCAATAACAATAAAAATAACATTTTTTGAAGTTTTACTATGAATGCATAATAATTGTGGTAAGTACTTCACATAAATTTTTCATTACAGAGGCTGGAAAGCTGAAACTACATGTTCTAAATTTCCTTGTATCTAGAATTCCAGCTATAGTTTAGGTATTAACAGTTATATGCATTTGCATGATACTTGAATTCAATACTAATCTAAGTTGGGGGGAAGTTGTGATGCACAAAGCATCCATTTTTTCTGGGTCAGATCTAGTAGATGTGGTATGAATCTGGAGTCTAGAGTTCTAGTGGTAGATTGTTGATTCCCCAGACTCTTAATTGTAGTAGAGTTTGTGATTTTCCTGGCAGAACTGTTCTGCCACTATTCTGTGAGTCTCCCTGCAGGCCCAGTCTAGCTCCTAATCCTCCTAGAATTCCAACATTTCGGAAGCAGTTAATTCCTTGCATTTAATTTCTTTTTGCTTAAAATAGCTGAAGTGTTTTCTGTTATCAGCAAATGAACCCTTGACTAACACAGAATTTGTATCAGGAGTAATTGTAGATGCAATGCTCAAAGGTGAGCATCTGAGTTTGCTTTATAAGGATTTCATTTCCAGAAAGGGTTGAATATCAGTGGAACAAGGTCTCCAATAGAGAAGCAGATAATTCAGTTACCACCAATGGTCACCTGGAATTAAGTGCCCACTGAATATACAACTTTAATGAAATATGAGGTGGTTTCCAAAACATAGTATGATGAGCAAAATGATGCAAGGACAATCAGGTAGATTAGTGGCTTATAACTGCATTGAAGAATTACAAGAAGAAAAATAACATGAATTCTTTTTTTAAGCCAAAATCTAACAGGGAGTTTCTCTGACTGCCTTAAAAGAATCTCTTATCTTTACTGTCACAGAGCTGATTCACTAAAAACTAAAAAAAGAATCTGATCCTTTAGTTGCTGAATTACAACAAATCTTATGTTTCTTATGTGAAAATTAAAAACTTGATTAGTTAAGAATTTTCCTTAAATTCCCAAGGAAGGAGTAGGACCTTGAGACTTTAAAGATGACAATTGGGAACATTCATATTTTTGAGTACATAGCACCCCCAAATCCTGCCAAACCTCTGGAGTCAACAGAGATACTCTTCCTGACTGATGAGGCTGGTTCTACCTTGTAGAAAGACCTGATAATGACCCCATTTGAGGCTATTAACCTCGTAAAAAGACGCCCATTCTTCTCCTGCCACACCCTATTTTCTTCCAGACCTGCGTCAAATTTTATCATGTAGTCAGTTAATTACCTGAAACCTAAACTCATTTAGTCCTAAAATCATCTAGTGAGGATGTTGGAAACATCTTGGTATAGCATTATACATAAGAGGGAATGTAAGACTTAGGGAAATTGAAATGTTGAAGTAAACCTATCACGTGCCACATCTCCCATGCCCAAAGTACATTCCCTTCACAAAGACCTTGACAAATGAATTGTACAAGGAATATCTTATCCTCAGAACAGTTCCCCCTGAGGAACAAAATCCTCAGAAAGTACAGTCATAGCTATCCTCTGAAGTCAGGAAGGAAAATGGTATATGTTGCCATCAAAATGGAGTCCTTGACTTCAGTGGGAATGATGAGATCCAAATGTGGTAGAGACTTAACTATAAGAGCTAAGGAGAATAATGTTACCATAATAGGTATTATGGCTAAAGGATCATCATAATGAACTTTGACAATAACTAATTAACCACAGGGTCCTTATGGTAGTGTCACAGGTTAACTACCATGTTTCTTAAGGGTGCATTTCTGTTGTTTGAACACTGAAGGCTGGGCAGTGAGCCAAGGCCATGGTGCCCAGCCAAGGAGAAGGTGCCCTGAGAACCTGAACATCCCAGAAAGTATCTGAGAACCCACCAAGAAAAACAGTCTCATCAGTTAAACACCGTAGACAAGGGGCCAAAAAATTAGTTTAAAAGTAGTTTGGAGATGGGAGTGAGGGCAGATCTCTAGAGCCGTCCTGCTGCCATCCAGGAGTACCCTTTCTGTAAGACTTAATAAACTCATCTACTTATCAAACTTGACTTGTTCAAGTCATTCTTCGGTCTCTTGGTTCCTTCCCAGTTTGAAGGGGACATTACAGTCCCAAGCTTTCCTCATAACACTTATAACTAAAATAAATGGGCAACCTAATTTGATCTACATAATAAAAACTTATAGAATGAAAACTTGTAATAGAGTAAAAAAAGGCCTGACTTCAGTCACCCTAGCAGAAAGTCACAGCCTCACACAAGCCAGGTACAGATGTGGAAGACCTACAAAGATCACCTTCCAGTCTTCCCCAAACAATCCGTAGCTACTTACTGCAGTGACAATGCATTGAGGAAAGAGAAAAACACAGAACTTTTGAAGATTTTCAACATTGGGTCTGAGCTAAAATTAATCCTTGGGAACCCACTGTGATCCACTAGTCAGAGACTGAGCTCAAGGTACTCATGTGATACATGAAATTTTGGCCCAAGTCCACCACTCAGTCAGTTCAGTGTGTCTTTAAATTAATCCTATAGTTATTTCTCCATTTCCCGGGTATATCGTGAAAATAGACATTCTTGACAGATGGAAAAGTCCTAGTGATTATTTTCTGATTCATAGGGTGAGAATTGATATGAGTCGTGATAGGCGTGGTAACAATCCTCCAAGAAGGTCTCCAATGGCCCCTGCCTCCTGGTATTTACATCTTTGCATAGTGCCCTTCCACACTGCGTCAAGATTCATCTGCATGACAAGTAGAATGCCACATCCAAGGGTAGGCTGTAAAGGACATTGTGGCTTCTGCCTTCTTCTTTCTCTTGGATCACTCACTCTGAGGGAGCCAGCTGCCATGTCATGAGGAAACCAAACAGCCAAAGGAGAGGCCCATGTAACAAGAAACTGAGGTTTCCTATCAACAGTCATGTAAGTGAGCCATCATTGAAGTGGACTTTCCAGTACCAGTCAAGATTATAGATCCTGCTGATATCCTGACTATAATCTCAGCTAACTAAGTCAGCCCTGAATCCTTGACTTAGGAAAACTGTTCTCAAGTCTAACTACACATCAAATTTTTGTTTTAAAATTCAATCAACTGAGGTCAGGAGTTTGAGATAAGCCTGGCCAACATGGCAAAACCCTGTCTCTACAAAAATACAAAAATTAGTTGGGTGTGGTGGTGCATGCCTGTACTCCCAGCTACTCAGAAGGCTGAGGCAGGAGAATCACTTGAACCCAGGAGGCGGAGGTTGCTGCAGTGAGCCGAGATCGAGCCGCTGCACTCCAGCCTGGGCGACAGAGAGAGACTCCATCTCACCAAAAAAACAAAAAAAAAAAAGTCATAAATCAATCACTAAATCACTTTAATGTACAAGAGCCAGTCTCCAGAGTCATGTCTAGGATAACACGGGGAATTTCATTGTATGTTCTCTTTCTTCTTCCTTCTATCCCTCAAACACTCTTATTTGGGTGAAATAAGAACAAAATTAAAGCTAAGGTATAACTTTAAAGGATAGAGATTATGCATGAATGGTCTGGGTGGAGATAAGAGAGATTAAAACAGACAATGGCAGGTTCTTGCTCTAACTACAAACTCTGTGTATTGGTTTGGACCTAAGGTGTCTCTCTGGACCTGATAAGAAATAATCTTTTTTTCCCCCTGGTAGACTGTCATCACACAGAGTTGCCCAACCAGAGGAAAGATATAATTAACAAAAATTTCCACATTCTAGGAACAGCGACCGAATCTCACACATTCATAATATATCACAGGCTCAATAGGTGAAGTCTGGAAAACCCATATTTGGGTTCTGATATACAAATATCCTATTACCTGTGTGGACACCAGTAGCTCTCAACCCAATATAAAAGGAAATCACCTAATTTCATCACCAATTATTGTGAAATTAGGGGATCATTTCAAAAGAATTAGACAAGAGAGGTCTGAGTAAGAGACATTGAAATAAAAATAGTTCCATAATAACTGAGTATGGACGAAGAAAGGATCAGGAATAACTCCAAATAAAATAATAACTCCTAGGAATTTAGCTTTCAGTATTTTTCCATTCCCCTCTCGCGCAAGATATTGCTCTTTCTGAAGTTCTCAGAGCCTTAATCCTACTCCCCACCCTCTACAAACCCAGGATCCCATTTTGGAAGCCCTATACTGGCTTGACAGAGCTCATATTCTAAATTCATCCATTCTCGTTATCACCTCCACAAATGAGCTTTTCTTCATAATATTCCTTCGGCAATCTCTGTTGAAGGTGTCAATTGAAAATGGCTTATGATATTACCTTCCCACAAGATATCTTCAGTTGACTGGCAACCGTCAATCCCTTGAAATGGAAAAGTAATTAATGGTGGAAATTTCTAGGAACAAATAGGTAGGACATGCATGTTTCTAGTTATATTATATATGCCAAGACAGAGAAAATTTTTAAGAAATATATTCTGTCATTCGCATAATTGAAAACTCTGGTATCTACTAAACCACTTCCCCCTTTAGGAAGAATGAATGTTGTCAGAAGTCTAACACATGCCCTTCCCTTAGAGGTTACCTATTCTTTAGTTAAATATCTCCAGTAATAGAGATCTCAGAAATTACCAATATGACCCATCTGTGAACACCACCAAAAATTTGTAAAATTTCATGCTGATGCCAAATCATAACACCTGAATCTCCTACCCATTGATCCAGATTTTACCCTCTGAGTGACAGTGATTAGTCATATTATTTTATCTGACAAGATTTTAAATATGGAATGACAATTATAATGTCTTTTCCAGATTCATATGCTAAAATAAAATTATAACTCCTTCCTGCTAAGATATAATTTTATGCCCTTTTACTATCCCATTTGTTCTTGGATATACTTTGGTTCTGTGTTTCCCAAATGCTGGTCTAGGAATTTGTTTTTTTAAACATAAATTTCTAGGTCTGACTCACATAGATCATGATTTAGTAATCTTTCAGTAGGACTAAATTAGAACTCTAGGTGAAATCTAACTCACAGACCAAAGAATTGTCTCCCTGATTTCTATACTCTTATTGATAGAGTATATGATTGCATCTATCACAATTATTGGTAGTATCCATTTTCAGGATACAAAGAAATAAAATCAATAGGAGGTATCTATAACATTTTTTTTTTTTGAGGCGGAGTCTCACTCTGTCACCAGGCTGGAGTGTGGCGTGCAGTGGCGTGATCTTGGCCCACTGCAACCTCTGCCTCCTGGGATCAAGCAAGTCTCCTGCCTCAGCCTCCCAAGTAGCTGGGACTAGAGGCACCCACCGCCATGCTCGGCTAATTTTTTTGTATTTTTAGTAGAGACAGGGTTTCACCATGTTAGCCAGGATAGTCTTGATCTCCTGACCTCGCGATCCACCCACTTCAGCCTCCCAAAGTGCTGGGATTACAGGCATCAGCCACCGCACCCAGTCTATACCGTCTTCTTATTCCCATGTATTGGGCAGTTGTATCAAGGTAAATTGCTCGTAAGTGATCACTATCTTTGTTATTTTTATAGCATCTCAGCTTAGATTAAACCTGCATTTTAATTTTAGATTTTCCAAATCAAGAAATATTCCACTCCAGAATAGCAGACCTTCAGGTAAGACATGAAAACTTGCTAATTTATGCCCTTATGATTTTATGCATAATCCAGTATAGGAAATCATGCCTGTTCCGTTCCTAATTATTGTTTTTCTTACATTTTTAAGTTAAGGCTCAAATTCACCAATATCAAGAAAACTTCTAGTGTTAGCTACGCTTTCCCACCTCCTATAACTATTCAATAAATACCTGAATTAGTTTTAAGTGCTCATATGTAGTATCAGTGTTCCACGATTAAAAAACAATATCTCATATCCTTTAGTAAATCTCCATGGCATTGGGTTTTGCAGTCTTCATGTGATTAGTAAATAAGGAATTATTCAAAGGAGGTGAATAACTTTCTCTATTGTGCCATTTTCAAACCTTTATGTCTCCTGTTTATCGAAAAATATTTATTAAGTATTTATTAGGTACCAGGCACTATACTAGACACTGGGGAAAAAGGAATAAATAAGATCTAGGTTCCTTCCTTTATGGAGCTTAAAGCCTAGATGAGGAGACATGTATTGAACAAACAATCACCTAGAAAAATATGTAATGAAATTGTGATAGACATTGTGAAGGAAAAGTAGAATGATAGCATACAACAGGGCCTGATTTAGATGATGACTGAGGGAAGACTTCTCTTAGAAATTCACTTTAAGAGAGACATGAATGATGTGCGGTACACAGTCAGGCAAAAGGGACAAACTCCAATCAGAGGTAATAGTACAGAAGAAGTTCCCAGGGAAGTAAGGAGCTCAGTCCTTTTGGGAGAATGAAAAAAATAAAAATAAATAAGACAGGTACTGAAGTGAAAGGGAAAACGGATCATGATGAAGCTGGACAGAGACTAGGTTACAGAGATCCAGTTATAATTCAACTTAGAGGGGTTTAAATTTACCTTAAATGTACTGCATGGACATTGAAGAGCTATAGTAGGGAATGTTGCGTTTTTAAAAGATCATTCAGGGCTACTGAATATGTTGATGGAAATCAAGAGGAAATAGAAATCAAATTTGGAAGCTTCATAGTAGATAGTTTGAGAAAAGATATTTGCTTAAGCTACTATGATGACAATGGATATCTGAAGAAGCAGGCAGACACATTGTAGAATTATATTCTAGGAAAATCAAAGAGGAGGAGTAGAGCCTGACACACTTGCCTTTATACAATGCTTATAAACTGTATTTATTTTCTATAACTACTAAGACTCACTCTTTATGTCTAGTCATCCCTTTACCTTTTGTCTAATTGTTCATTTCAGGTAGAAGATCTGCTTAATTTTGCATAACAACTAGCACAGCATGATACCCATATTATAGTCTCTTAAATCCACTTGATAAAGGGCTATCTAACAAGATTCTGGAGTTCCTTATGAGTCAATATTATAAATATTTAAGAGGGTGTCATAAGGGACAGACTTTTATTTCAGTTCAAAAGAACAAACCTCACATTTTATTTAAATGACATTTTCCCCAAAAAAGTTATTATCAGTTTTGAGTCTGGAATGTGAACCTCATCAGATTAACCTCAAATGTAAGCTTTCAGCAAACACCAATATTTTTAACCTCATTGAAACATATCTCTAAATTTGCAATGAAATATAAATACATTTTAATGTTGCAAATTAGATTTCTATATGAGACATGCAGGACTTCCAAATATACATAAGGTCAACAGGATGAGACTGCAAAATAAAAATAGTCAAATTCTCACTGCATTTGAATATGGGAATATAAAACTCCTGGTCCTAAGCTGTACTCAGAAAAAAACACATGGGGGAAAAATAGTGTTAAAGTCATATAACATCCTTTAACTTTAAAAATCATGCTAATTCTTCTCTCTCCTAGAATGTCAACCCAAAAAGAAACAATGTGAATTACATAGCTATAGATACTCTTTTTATATGTTTTCTTTGCTAGAAAAGGAATAGATATTGAAGAAAGAAAAAAAGGCTGGGGAGGGGGGCAGGGGACTAAATAAGTGTAAAGAGATTCCAAAAGGATTTATATATATAAAGACAATATCTTCTCCATCAGCCCGCATTCCTATTTCAACCTTGATCATTTTCTTCATGGCCAATAAGCACTAACCTAGTGTAAAATTGTATAGAAAAAGTATATGCATATAGGACAGATAAAATACAAGCTGTACCCATTTGGGGTGTTTTTATCATTAACTGCTGTTGCATAAACTGAACATACAATGGGCTGTGACACTGGATAAATCATTTGTTTCCACTTGTTATTGATGACATTTCATAACTCATTTGGGGCTCTGCTTTGCTCCGTCACTCGTGAGTTATGAGGTTATCAATCATGACTGAGAATAAATGATTTATGTAAGTTGCCCTATTGTATATTTTAGGTACAGGATACAATAAAACACACACTATTGATTTCTAATATTGTTGCATTACGTTTATCATGTGTGTTTGTGAGACTGATCTTGCCTCATCTGCTGCAACAACTGAGACTGAAATGTTAAAATAACATAAGAAAATGAATAAAAATGATTCTGAGAATTCCTGTTTTTAATTAATATCTTGATAAAGTCATTTTAAAAGTCTCCTTGAATTAAAAAACAAACTGTCTCAAGAAAGGGGAATTGTAGTTAAGGGCCTGAAATCAATCTATAAAGTTATGATTAATAAACAGAAAAAGACTGAGAGGAATGTGTTGAATAGGGCATATGCCATCCTGAGAACCTACTAAGATACTGAGGAAACACTATTCACTGAGGAACATTTTGCATGATGTATTATACTTGATAGGATCAATGGCTTAGGAACAGGGATAATATGGAAATATGAAACACTTCTTCCAGTCATTTTAAAGAGCAAAGGGGTAGGGTGGAGAGAAAGAAAAAAAAAAGAGATTCTTTTTGGTGATAAAAGCTTAGCCTTTTTAACTCCACAAGGAATATATTATTTGAAAATAAACATAAAATGATCCCCAAAATGCTCTTGTTTGAATAAATTTCTTTAGAAGGGGAAATGGCATCTTAAGAGATTAAAGAATTTTTCTTTTGCTTCCTTCCCATTCCTTCCAACAACTGACTTCCTTTTTATTTTCCTGATGAGCTTAAAACTATAAACATGGCTTTAAATATATATAGAACTACAAGAAAATGCAAAGAAATTTGAGGGAAGCAATCAAAAAACATATTGAAAATCAAACCGAGAATAAGAGCATCAAAAATCCAGGAACTTTCAGCTATTTGTAATTACGAGAGTAATTGCTATTTTAAAATGTTTTGCGTGTTCCAGGGAAACTCTGGTTCGTAAGCTGAAATTCAAGGAGTTTAAATCACAGCAAAATCTCTTAGAAGCTGATCAAGACTAAATATACAATCAAAACAACCTATTACTTACATATTTTAGTTGATTAAAAAAATTTACCTCTCCGAGCAGCGTTACATAGAAGATGTTGACCAGCTGTGTATCACCCCCAGTGATGAGGGGAAAAAAAATTAATTTGAAGTACACAGAATTTAAGTAAGATATAAAGAAAATTTTCTTCTTCTAATAAAAAAAATTCCTTCTTCTAATATAAAATTTCCTTCTATATATGTTAACTACTGAAAATAATTGTAGAATTTGGAAATTTACAACAGCAGTTTCACTTTTTAGACTGGTTTATATTTCTACTAATCTAATGATCAAGAGTTACATTCAAATTTCAAGTAATTTCTCACAGTCCTTTTCTCTGTTAAATTTTATGATAACACTAATTATTTTAAAGCACTGTTTTATAGAATAATGGGATAAGAGAAATGGAGATTTCAAAAGTGAAAGTTGGTAGCTCATGCAATTAGAAGATGACATAGTTCTTGAAAAAGTACAGCAGAGGTACATGGCTTAGCTAAAAACTCTTAGATTGGGTCCAATATTATTTAAAATATTTCATTTTTAAATTTTTATTCTAGATAATTTTCTAGGTGCTTTAATTAAGTATACAGTTGCTTAACCTAGGGCCTTTAAACAGGCTTTAAGAGAGTTCAGGAAATACCCCAAATTGTATTTAAAATGGTGTATGAGCTTGTGAAAAGTTCACAACATTATTAAGAATTTCAAAAGTCATTCACAGTCCTCGTCTAAAAACAAACAATTTTTCTAAATATTACAAATCACCTATTTGAAAGAAGCTTTCATTCACAAGTCCATCATTCGCCTTTCCAAATTGCTTATAAAATTAATTAAACCCTTACTTCAGCTTTATTCTTTGTTTGATTGGTTTTTTGTTTGTTTTTTACTAGGTTCTCCTCACCACTCCCCATCCTATGCGTTTGATTCATTTTGGCAGTTAGTCTGAGGAGAGAAGTACTTAAACTTAGTGGCTAATTTTGCTATCTTTCAAATGCCTTTAGATAAAAACTTGGTTATAAATTCGATAGTTTGAAGTTGTAAACTAAAGTCACTTTTTTTCTTATGTATAAATATCAATTAAATGTGATTTCCGTTCCCCCCACATATAATCAAAGAGTAGCTGCTATTTAAATGTGGCAACTCACATATGGGATCAGAAAAGTCATCTAAAAATGAAAATTCTCCTCTTCTAAAACCAAGGGTAAATCTTGTAACTTTTAATTTCAAATTTTACATTTTTAACAAAAAATGTGATGAGATGTGGGAAGATTACCATTTGATATCAGGAGGCAACACAGAGAAGTAGAAGTATAATTAGGAAGCATTCCTTGAAGATTTGTACAGTAACTAGTGTATGATCAGTCCAGGATTTTTTTTTTTTTTAATGAAAGAAAGAAAGAAACTGGTTGTACAGTAACTAGTGTATGATCAATCCAGTTTTTTTTGTTTGCTTTTAATGAAAGAAAAAGAAACTGGGTATAAACCTGATTTAATCAGTTTAGAGCTGTTTTAGTGAGCTTGTTCCCCAAACATTAGAAATGCTGATGGAGCCACAGTGGATATATTTGGTTATGTACCAGGATGGGTATGAGGAGACTGGGGACTTAACCCCCAGCTCTGTTCCTGACTCATTGAGTGACCTCAAGCCAGTTAACCCATCTGTTGTTTTTCAGAAGGTGATGACTTGGAGACTGCCTAGCAATTGCTGTGCATTAATAGGGTGACAGTCAGAGGAAGACGCCTGGGGCAGGAGAGATTCCGTGTGAGGAAATCAGCCTTTGCTGCTCTGCCCAATCATATCAGCACTGCTGCTCTTTCAGGAGGCTTCCTGCCATTGTTGTTCCAGCTCCGGAGCACCTCATGCTGCCAAAGCCACTGCAGGGGGTCACCTTTAACAGACAACCTCATTTTCAAATTTCCAGACCACTAAATCAAATGAACCAATGCAAGGGTAATTTTTTTTAAGGTTGCCAAAGAGATGCATAGAAGAGATGCCTATGTTGGGAAGAGAGAATTACAGCAGGAGTCTTGCTTTGTGATGATTGGAAAAGAAAGTAGATCAGAAAGCGGCTTCATGAGTTTGGGAATTATTTAGATTTTAAATTGTGTTTTGCTCTACATCAAATTGGATTAGAATCCTTGAATCTTATAAGACTTTGATCCAACCATTTCACATTTACAAATTAAAAAGGAGCTTTGGCAGTGAAAATTATATAAGATACAACCAGAAAGATTTGAGGAGCATACAGGCAGATTTAGCCTAAAAGCCCATCCACTTGTGCAATGTCTCATACCAATGTGTTTGTACTTTGAGAAAATATACTCAATTTCTATTATGCTAAACATTCATCAATAGAGAGACATGCAGTCATAAAATTCTGTATATCTATCTTTCTTTATACTGTATCATGTTTCTAAATCCGATAATAACTTTTTTCACAGAAATTGATGTCCTTAAATTTCAGGGTACCAAAAGTGTGGTATAAATGCTGACTAGTTAAAAAATTAAACAAATTTTAACCAAAGTTAAAATAAGTGAGTCATATCATATGTCTGGTAATCTAACATGTCCATCACAACTAGACCCACCCAAAATAACTATGCAGAAGTGAAAGCAATGAGCAAGAAAGAAAGGGGACTGCACATTCAAATCTAAAATTAAGACAGCGATAAACTTGGCTGTGTAGGAAGGAAAGAGAAAAAGTAACTGATCACCTTATATGTAAGCAAGAAGTCTGAGCCAAATATCCATTCAAACTATATAGACTAAATCAGGCATCCCGTAAGAAATAAAAGGATCATCAGCTACACACAAGCAGCATCCTCCAGCACAGTACACTCCAACAACTTCCCAAGACTGCCATGTGTGTGCAGAGCTTCATCAATAGGGTCTGAAAAGCACTGCTATTCTCCAGATAGTGCTCACTACATGAACGCTAACATAAATCAAAAATACTGGCATGTGTTCCCTGTAGTCACTACTGCTTAATCCGCTTACTCTAACCCTTCCCATCTTCACACAGGGTCATCTCTCCATGTAACCAACATATTCCCCTTTTCAAAAATCTTTTCTTTCATGAAGGTTTATAAATGCTTTATTGATTTTTCCACACAAGGCCAGTCAACTTCTGACTTCACAAGAAGAATCGAATAAAGTGGCTGAACCCACTGCTGTTTCCCTACCTACATAACTAAAGTATCACAACCCAGTTAATTTTTGTTCTACTAACTGACCTGGTCATAAAACAGCCACCATCCATCTCAGGGTCTCCAAAGGACAAAGAGTTTGCTGAGCTCCTGTCTAACTGCAAAGTTACAAGTCCACTGGCCAAATAACTTCATGGCTGGCAGAATTATCAGTCTCAGTCCTATGTCTAGAAAAATAAAATCTTGACCCGGCTTTTGATACCTGATTAATTTTCAACAAGCCAGTTAGTCAAAAAAGACTGTCATTCATATCACTTGCATTTTTAAACAAATTAGAATTGTTTATAAACTTGAAAATGTTCTTGTTCCTAATTTAATTAATAATTTTCAGCAATTTTTGAGAAAATGTTTATTTTTTATTATTACAGGTTATTAAAATAATATGCCACTTCATAGGTTCCTTATTTTATTTATACTGTTTATATTATTCATCCATAATTCTTTCTGTCTTCACTTTCTTTCTTTGAACACAACTAAGCATTTTGCACCTCAATTTTCCTGCTTCAAAAATTGAATAGCATAATTCAAAAAAAATACACAATTCTACACTACACACACACACACACAAACACATATATATACACATATATATATTTCTTCTCTACTTAAAAGTACAAAGGTTGATAAAATTGTCATTGGCACTATTAAGGTTTCAGAGAAAATAAAAAGTGGGAACAATTAATAAAAATGGCATTTTAAAAATTACATCAAATTTTAAACCAGGTGAGATTAATAAATTAAAAATTTGCTCTTACAATTTATCTCCTTAAAAAGTATTTTTTATTTTTTAACATTTTTCTTTTAATGTGATTTGTATACAAGAAAACTCCTCCATGTTACATGGACACTTTGATGAGTTTTGAAAAATGTATACACACATGTAAATACCACAGGAATCATGAACCAGAACGTTCCTTTCAACCTGAAGTTTTGTCTCATGTGTCTCTTTGTCATCAATTCACTCCTCCCACCATGACCCTTGGCAACCAATGATCTGCTTTCTGTTATTACAATATTTCTTTTTCTAGAATTTCATATAAATGGAATCATACAATATGCAATCCTTTGTGTCCAGCTTTTTTAAACTCAGTATACAGCTTTTGGGATTCATCCATGCTGTTGGCTGTATAAGCAGTTCACTCATTTTCATTGCCAAGAAGTATTTCATTATATGAATATAACACAATTTGTTCTATCCATTCACATATAAGTTGTTTACAGCTGTTGACCATTATAAATAAAGCTGCTATGAACATTTGAGTATAAATGTTTATACTGATATGTATTTTCATATCTCTTGAGGAAATGCCTAGCAGCGGAATTTCTGGACTATATGTAAGTGTATGTTCAATTTTATAAGAAATTACCAAACAGTTTTCTATAGTCCTTCTGCCATTTTGTCTTCCCACAGCAATGAATGAGATATATAGCTGCTGTATACTTTCACCAACACTTGGTAGAGTCAGTCTCTTCAATTTAGTGAATCTAGTGGTAGTAATATCTCATTTTATTGAGGTGTAATTTACATACTTCACAGCTTAACAATTTTTAGTTAATTTATACATCATGGAATTATCATCAATATTCAATTTTAGAACAGTTTCGTCACCTCAAAGCTTTCCTTATGTTTGTTTGCAATCAATCCCCACTCCCACCGCCAGCCCCAGGCAAACATTAATCTCTTTTATCTTTATATAGTTTTGAAATTTCTAAAAATTTCTTATAAATAAAATCATATAAGGTGTAGTCTTTTGTATCTGGCTACTTTGACTTAGCATAATGTGTGTGAGGTCTGTTTATGATGTTGCATGTATCAATAGTCTATTCCATCTTAATTTGAATTATATTTCAATATATGTATATACCACATTTTATGTATTCATTCACCAATTGGCACACATTTGGATTATTTCAGTGTAAGGTCTTAATGAATAATGCTGCTACAGGCTGAGTAACCTTTATCATAAAATGCTTGGGCCCAGAAGTATTTTGGATTTTGGATTTAGGATTTTTTTTTCAGATTTTGTAATATTTGCATTACTTACTGGTTCAGCATCCCTAATTTGAAATCCAAAATGCTCACATTAGTATTTCCTTAAAGCATCATGTCAACACTCAAAAGGTTAAAATTTTGAAACATTTTGGATTTCAGACTTTTGAATTATGAATGCTAAACCTGTACAAACAGTCACAAACAAATGTTTGTGTGAACCTGTTTTTATTTATCCTGAGAGGCTAACTAGGTATGAAATTGCTGGGTCATATGGTAAAGGTCATTTTGACTCTTTAATAAATTGCCAAACTGTTTTCCATTTCAAACCACAGTGTATAAGGGTCTCAATTGCTCCACATCCTCACTAACCCAGGTATTTTCAGTCTTGGGTTACAGCTCTTGTATTAAGTGTGTAATGATATCACACTGTGGTTCTAATTTGCATTTCAGTAATAACTAGTGATATCGAGCATCTTTCATGTGCTTGTTAGCCACTCATATTTGTGTTGTTATAATGTCTATTTAAATTATTTATATTCCACATTGTATTATAAATCATAACATCATTTTATAACCCATAAATATATACAACTATAATTTGTCAAATACTAATTAAAAATAAAAACTAAACAAATAAAATAATGTATCAATTTTTAAAATTAGATTGTCATCTTTTTAATATATTTTGGATAGAAGTCCTTTATTAGATATAGAACTTGCAAATATTTTCTCTAATATGGCTTGACTTTTGAAGGACAAAATATTTTAATTTTGTTAAAATCAAATTTATTGATTTTTTTATGTATGAATCAGACTTTTGGTGTCATATCTAAGAAATCATTGCTTAACCCAGAATTTCTTAATAGTGGAACTAAGTTAAATGTCTCCTTTTAAAAAATCAACATTCTTTTAAGGAATATAATAGAAGTCAGAGTCTCCACAACACTATATTCAAAAAACCATAATAAAAATCGAAGATAATTTGACATAGGAAGAATTAAAAAAATGTGATCCATTTTCAAGGGAAAGGCGTAGCAGTGAGACCAATTCTGAGATGATCTAGATATTGGAATTTTCAGGCAAGTTTAAAGAAACAATTATATCAATGATCTAAAGGAAAAAGGGCTTGAAATGAAGGAAAATAGAAAAAAATACTTTCTATTAAATATGTTTTTAATTGACAAGTAAAAATTATACATATTTGTGGCACACAGCATGATGATTTGGTATATATACATTGAGGAATAGCTAAACCAAGATAATTAACATATATATCACCTTACATACGTATCACTTTTTTTTTTTTTGGTGAGCACAGTTAAAATTTACCTTCTTAGCAATTTTCAAATATACAATATATGGTTATTAACTGTAGTCACCATGATATAAAATACATCTCTTGAAATTGTTCCCTCTAAGTGGTATTTTGTGACCTTTTACCAACATCTCCACAACCACTCTCACCAGTCTCGAGTAATCAATCACCACTTTACTCTCTGTCTCTATGAGTTTGACTTTTTTATATTTCACGTATAAGTTAGTGTGGATATATCTTTATTTGCTTGGCTTATTTCACTTAACATAATATCTTCCAGGTTCATCCATGTTTTTGCAAATGACAGGATTTTCTTCTCTTTAAGGCTGAGTAATATTCCACTGTGTGTACATAATACTTTTCTTTACCCATTGTGTACATAATACTTTTCTTTACCCATTCATCAGTTAATGAACACTAAGTTTGATTCTGTATCTTGGCTATTGTAAATAATGTTCCAATGAGCACTAGAGTGCAGATTTCTCTTTAATATACTTATTTCATAACCTTTGGATAAATACCCAGTTGTGGGATTGCTAGATCATAGAGTAGTTTTATTTTTAATTTTTAGGAGCCTCCATACTGTTTCCCAGAAAGGCCATACTAATTTACATTCCCATCAACAACAGCATGCATGGGTTCCCTTTTTGCCACATTCTTGCTGACACTTTTTATCTTTCATCTTTTTGATAGTAGCCTTTCTGACAGGTGTGAGTGATGTCTCATTGTGGTTTTAATTTGCATTTCCATGATTATTAGTGATGCTGAGCATTTTTTCATACATCTATTGGCCACTTGTATGTCTTCTTTTGAGAAATATCTATTCGAGTTCTTTGTCAATTTTTTAATCTGAGTATTTGTTTTCTTGCTATTGACTTGAGTTCTTCATATATTTTGGATATTAACACCTTAACAGATGTATGGTTTGCAAGTATTTTCTCTCATTCTGTAAGTGTTTCTCTTTAATCTGTTGATTATTTTCTTAGCTGTGCAGAAGATTTTTAGTTTTATGTAATCTTCTGTTTTGTTGCCTGTGTTTTAGGGTTATACCCAAGAAAACATTTGCTCAGACCAACATCATGGAGTTTTTCCACTGTTTTCTTGTGGAAACAAAAACTAGTTTTAGTTTCAGATCATACATTTAATTCCTTAGTCAATTTTAGTTGATATTTTTAGATGCTCTAAGATAAGAATCCAATTTCATTCTTCTGCATGTGGATATCCAGTTCTCACAGCACTATGTATTCATTTATTGAAGACATTCTCATTTCCCCATTGTGTGTTCTTGGCACTTTTTTTGAAGTTCTGTTAACTATAGAATTGTGGATTTATTTCCAGGTTCTCTAAACTCTTCCATTGTTCTATGTGTTGTTTTCATACCAGTATCATGCTATTTTGATTCCTATAGCTTTGTAGTATATTTTGAAATCAGTTAGTGTGATGTGTCTGGTTTTGTTCTTTTTACTCAAGATTGCCTTGGTTATTTGTGGTCTTTTGTAGTTCAACACAAATTTTAGAATTTTTTTTTCTGTTTCTGTGAAAACTATCTTCGACTTTCGATAGAGATTGCCTAGAATATGTAGATCATTTGGGGTAGTATGAACATTTTAACAATAGTAATTCTTCCAATCCATGAACATGGAATATATTTCCATCTATTTGTGTCTTATTCAATTTTATTCATCAATGATTTTTAATTTTCAGTGTACAGATCTTCACTGGCTTAGCTAAGTTTATTCCTAAATATGTTATTTTTTGTAGCTATTGTAAATGGAATTGTTTTCTTGATTTCTTTTTCAAATAGTTTGTTGTCAGTGAACAGAAATACTACTTATTCTCATGTCTTGATTTTGTATCTTACAACTTTACTATAATCCCTTACTAGCTCTACGAATTTTGGTAGGGATTCCTTAGGGTTTACTATATATAGGATCATGTGGTCTGCAAACAGAGACAATTTAACTTCTTTCTTTCCAATCTGGATGCCTTTTACCCTGAAGAATTTTCTATGTGGTCGTAATAAGAAAGGGTATTCTTCTGCTGTTGAACAGAATGATCTGCTCGGGCCATTGGTATAAAGAGTAGTTCAAGTCCAATGTTTCCATATATATAAATTCCATATATATATTCCATACATATTCCACATATATTCCATATATATATTCCACATGTACCATATATATATTCCACATATATTCCATATATATATTTTACATATATTCCATATGTATATTCCATATATATTCCATATATATTCCACATATATTCCACATATATTCCATATGTATAGTGTATGCGTATATATATATATACGCACAATTATTATATCTTCTTAAAGAACTTCTTGAAAAGCCTTTATCGGTATATAACGACATTTTTGTCTCATTTTAGTTTTTGACTTACAGTCTATATTATCTGCTGTAAGTATAGTGGCCTCTGTTCTCTTTTGGTTTCCAATTGCATCAAATATGTTTTTTCCATTCTTTCACTTTCACACAATCTATGTGTCTCCTTAGTGGTGAAGTGAGTCTTTTGGAGGCAGCATATAGTGAGACCTTGAGGTTTTTTTGTTTGTTTTGTTTTGTTTTGTTTTTGTTTTTGTTTTCACTCAACCAGTTTACATCTTTTGATTACATAATGTAATCCATTTACCTTCAAGGTAATTATTGATGGGTAAAGATTTACTACTGCTATTTTGTTATTTTTTTCTGGTTGCTTTGTAGATCTTTTATTTTTCTTCCTCTCTGTTGTTTTCTTTTGAGTTTAGAAGATATTCTCCAGTGACAGACTTTGATTCCTTACTTTCTATCTTTGATGTGTCTACTGTAGGTTTTTGTTTTGCAGTTACCATGAAGCTTACATAAAAATCTTCTAACAGGCTGTTTTAAGCTGATAACAACTTAACTTTGATCACATAAAACAACAACACTTTTACTCCATCTTCATGCACACATTTTATATTTTTGATATCACAATTCACATCATTTTATAGTGTATCCATTGACAAATTATAGCTATTAATATTTTAACAGTTTGTCTATTAACTTTTACACTAAAGATATAAGTGATTTACATGCTATACAGTACTAGAGTATTCTGAATTTGACTTATTTTTATCCATGAGTTTTATACTTTCTTTGTGTGTGTGTGTGTGTGTGTGTGTGTGTGTGTGCTACCAATTAATGTCCTTTTCTTCCAGCTTGAAGAACTTTTTTAAAGCATTTCTTGTAAGACAGATCTGCTGACAATGAACTCTTTCAGCTTTTCTTTGTCTGGGAAAGCCCTTATCTCTCCTTCATCTCTGAAGGACAATTTTTCCAGGCACAGTATATTTGGTTAGCAGGGTATTTTTCCCCAGCACTTTGAATATATCATCCCATTCTCTCTTCGTCTGTTAAGTTTTTCCTATAAAATCCTCTGCTAAAAATCTTGAAAGTCCCTTATATGTTATTTGCTTTCTTTTCTTTTGCTGCTTTCAGGATCCTCTCTTTGTTTTTTCATTTTTGACGATTTTGTTATATAATATGTCTTGATGTAGTCTTTTTGGGGTTGAGTCTGACTAGAGACATTTGACCTTCCTGTACCTGGAAATATATATCTATTTCCAGGTACAGGATTTACTTCCAGGTACAGGAAAGAGATATAGCTATATATCTATATACATATAGATATAGATATATCTATTTCCAGGTACAGGAAAGTCAAATGTGTGTGTGTGTGTGTGTGTGTGCGCGTGTGTATCTTTCTCTAAATCTAAAAAGTTTTCACATATTACTTCTTTAAGTAAACTGTATCCATTTATCTTTTTCTTCTCTTTCATTAACTTTTAAAACTCAAACGTTTGCTATTTTCATACTGTCCCATGAATCCCATAAGCTTTCTTCATTCTTTTTTATCTTCTTTTTTCTCCTCTAATTATATGTCTTCAAATAACTGGCCTTTGAGTTCACAGAATATATCTCCTGCTTGATTGAGTCACTGCTGATGCTCTCTATTGCATTTTTTATTTTATTCATTGTACTTTTAAGCTCTTGAGTTTCTTTTTAAAAATAATTTAAATTTTTGTTAAATTTCTCGTTTGATCATTTTTTGTTTCCTTAATTTCATTGAATTGTTTCTCTGTATTTTCTTGTAGTTCACTGAGCTTTCTTAAAACAACTATTTTGAACTCTTCCTCACTCATTTCATATATCTCCATTTCTTTGTGATTAACTACTGGGAGATTATTGTTTTCTTTTGGCAATGCTATGCGTTTTTGGTTTTTCATGTTTCTTGCTGCTTTATATTGATGTCTGTGCATTTGATAGAGCAGTAACCACTTATAGCCTTTACAGGTCAGCTCTCCTGTGGAGAGACCTTCCCCTTTGGGGAGTATGAGGGCACTTGCTGGGTGAAGTGCAGCAGTTCTGGTACCAGTGTGGGTGTCAGCTGTGTAGTCTCTGTGCAGCTGTGTCAGCTGAAGTCAGTGTTGATAAATATTGCAAGGATCCTCAGCAGCCAGTATGTGGATATTTGCAGTGACAACAAGGGTTGTTGGGGTCTTTGGTGGTGATGGCTGCTAAGGTCCTCACGATTTCTTTTTCTCCCACCAGGAAAGTTGTGGTCAGAGGATCCCTCTTGGTACTATGTCTGGCTCATAAGCTTGCTAGCAGTCATGGTGGAACTGGTGTCTGATGAATGGCACCCCTGCAAGAGTCACAGAGCTGAGGTCTGAAGCTCAGGCATGAATGGAGGAATTATGACTCTGGGATTGAGCAAGTAATGGCATCGACAACCAGGGCACAGGCATCTCTACTGTCACGTTGGTAACTGAATGTAAGGTACAGATGCTTACATTAGGTGTAAGGTGTAAGGTGAAGCAGCCTGGAAAGCCAAGAATGGAAGCACATATGAACAAAGTTACAGTGGCTCCAGGGTTAGGGTAAGGTCTAGCTCTCTATGGCAGCTGAGTCAGTACCTGAGGCTAAGGCACCTCTATTGCTGCCTTGGTAACAGTAGCTGATGCACAGATGCTTATGAAGTAGCCAGGTAGCCAAAATGAGAGCACAGATGTGTGCACAATTAGTGCAACTCCAGGGTGAAGGCAGGTTCAAGTTCTCTGTAGTAGGTAGGCAAGACATGGTCAGGTGCATCAGGGCTTGGCTCTCGGGTGTAGAGGGTGAAACAGCTCAATATGACAATGGCCCCAGTGTATAAGCTGTGAGTGGATTCAGTGTAGCTGCAGAACCCTGGTCTGGAGTGTGAGCACTTCCACAACAGCCAAGGTCTAGCATCAAAGCATGCATAGGGTGAGAGAGGCAGTGACTCCTTTCCCAAAGCAGCTCAACGGTTGCCACTTCTTGAGCAGGAAAGGGATGTGGAACCATCATCTCCCTTCTGGGGGTTCCCAGTAGGAATAGCTCTTGGTTACCTGAGTGGCAAGACATCCTTGTGTTCTTAGTGGAGTAGGCTGATGGGGACCATGGTGGTTCCCACCCTGTAGCTAATAGTGATAATCTGCTTTTTCATTCTTTGCTCCTAGCTGTGTCCTGGTATCTCAGGTATGCCAATCTCATCAACAATACTTTCTATGTGGATATTCTACTTTGCTGTTGTTTGTGTATTTGTTCCACTCTATTGCTTCAGATCTTTTAATGTGAACTTGAGTCTCTTTGGGCTACTTCTGTTTGTGAATAGCTGTCTATATTTGTTTTTGTGTGGGGGTATGAGGCTGGTATCCCCTACTCTGCCATCTGGGTGACATCACTCAAGAAATTATATTTTGACAATCGAAATTTTAAAACTGAAAAGTACAAAATCTGATCTTAAAATGTTACTAGAGGCTGGGAACAGTGGTTCACACCTGTAATCTCAGCACTTTGGGAGGCTGAGGCAGGTGGATCATGAGATCAGGAGTTTGAGAGCAGCCTGGCCAATATGGTGAAACCCCATCTCTACTAAAAATACAAAAAAAGAAAAAAAAAAGGCTGCGGATGGTGGCACATGCCTATAGCCCCAGCTACTTGGGAGGCTGAGGCAGGAGAATCACTTGAACCTGGGAGGCCAATGTTGCAGAGAGCCAAGATTGCGCCACTGCACTCCAGCCTGGGCAACAGAGTGAGACTCCATCTCAAAAACAAACAAATTTAAAAAAATGTTACTAGATGGGCTTATAAGAATAGCAGAGATGTCAGTGGAAAGGGTGAACCTGCAGATAGGGCAATAGAAACTATCCAAATGAAGAAGACAGAGGGAAAAAAAAGATCGAAAACATACTGAACAGCACCTCAAGGACCTGTGGAATATTATCAAAATGTCTAACTGGAATGGTATGGTTTGGATGTCATATCTCCTCCAAATCTCATGTTGAAATGTGACTTCCAATGTTGGAGGTGGTCCTAGTGGGAGGTGTTTAGGTCATGGAGGCAGATCCATCATGAATGGCTTGGTGCTTTCCTCATGGTAATGAGTTCTCACTCTATGAGCTTATGTGAGATCTAGTTGTTTAAGAGCCAGGTACCTACTCCCTCTTTCTCTTGCTCCCTCTCTCATCACATGATATGCCAGTAACCCTTCACCTTGCAATGATTGTAAAGCTTCCTGAGACCCTAACCAGAAGCAGATGCCAGCATTATGCTTTGTGTACAGCCTACAAAAATATGACTCAAATAAACCTCTTTTTAAAATAAATTATCTAGTCTCAGATATTTCTTTATAGCAGTGCAAAACTGACTAACACAAGGGTATGTGGAGTCCCAGAAAGAGAAGAGGGAATGGTAGAGATAATATATTTGAAAAAATATTGGCCGAAAACTTCCTAAATTTGTGAAAAACATAAATTTAGTGAAATAAATTTAGTGAAATGTGAAATAATTCATATTCAATTATTTCAACACACCAAACAGAATAAATATGAAATTAATAATACATAGGCATACATAGTCAAACTGGTGGGAACCAAATACAAAGATAAAATCTTGGAAACAGAGGAAATAACACATTGGATACAGAATTCAAATAACTGCTGTGCTCTCATCAGAAACAAAAACTGCATAAGAAAATAGAACATCTTTAAAGTGCGTAAAGAAAAAAAAAACTGTCAAACTGAACTTTTATATCCAGAAAAAAAAAAATCCTTCAAAAATACAGGCAAAATAAAAACACTTTTAGATAAGAGAAGACTAGGAGTATTTATTACTAGAAAGACCTACATTGCCAGAAATGCTAAAGAAAGTTCTTCAGGCTGAAGGAAAATAATACTAGATAGAAACTTGGATCTTTAGGAAGGAATGAGGAAAATGATAAATATCTGGGTAAATAAAAAAGACTACTTTTTTGTTTTAATTTATTTATCACATATTGTTTAAATCTGTGTTTAAACTGTAGGGTTAATAATGTACGCAGATAAATTACTTATGAAAATTACAGAATAAAAGAAGGTGGGAAATGGTAAAGGGCCTATACAGTTGAAACATTTCTATTATGTTGGTGCAAAACCAATGGCAAAACTGCAATCACTTTTGCACCAACCTAATACATTTTACTTTGATTAAAAAAATTAACATTAAAGTGTGGAAATTTATGGTTGTATATTGTAACACCTAGAGTAACCCTAAAATACATATAACACAAAAGCACATAGCTAAAAAGCCAATGTAAAAAACATAATTCTAAAAATTCTAAACATATTTGTGTAATCTAGAATAAGACAGCAAAGGAGAAATAAAGAAATGAAAAACAGAGAAAGAAAAAACAATAAATTTTTTACATAATAGACCTAAATCCAAAGATATTAATAATTACATTAACTATAATGGATTAATAACTCCAATTTAAAAGTAGAGGTCATCAGACATTAAAAAAGCAAGACTCTATGTTATCTGCATAAGATGCATTTTCAATACAAAGACATGGATAGTTTAAATTAAATTTATGGAAAAATAAATTGTAACAGTAATTATAGCATCACTAGATTGTCTACCATAGCAGCTTTATTTATAATAGAGCAAAACTAGAAAGCCAACATTCTATCAACAGAGAATTGGAAAAACAAACCAAGATTCATTCATATAATGGAATAATACCTGGCAATAAAAAATAACTAACTATTGATATATCCAATAGCATGGATACATCTCAAACACATTGTGTTGAGGGAAAGAAGCTTCATACAAAACAGATTCCATTTTGATTCCATTTATATTCAGCTCTGGAACAGGAAAAACTAACTAGTGGTGAAAAATATCAAAGCAGTGGGGCCGGGTGCAGTGGCTCATGTCTGTAGTCCCAGCACTTGGGGAGGCCAAGGCCAGCAGATAACTTGAGGTCAGGAGTTTGGGACCAGCCTGGGCAACATAGCAAAACCCCATCTCTACTAAAAATACCCCCCAAAAAAAAGAAAAAAAAATAGCCGGTTGTGGTGGTGCATCTGTAATCCCAGCTACTGGGAAGGCTGAGGCAGAAGAAACGCTTGAACCCGGGAGGCAGAAGTTACAGTGAGCTGAGATCACGTCACTGCACTCCAGCCTGGGCGACAGAGTGAGACTCCATCTCAAAAAAATAAAAGTGGTTATTTCTGGGTGGTTTGGGGCGAGAATTGACTGAGAAGGATCATGAGGGAATTTTCTGGGAGATGGTAACAAATTCTATAGCAGATTCTATAGCAAAATCACCATAGTGGTTACACAGGTAGATGCAATTGTCAAAACTTGAAAGTACACTTTTTATAAGTATATTTCATTGCATGCAAATTTTACATCAAAAGAAAAAATGTAAAAAGTATTGAATACTACTTTGTGATATGCATGATAAGTGTTCAGGGGAAAGTGTATTAATGTCTGCACTTTCATTGGAAATGCAACTAAAAATAGATATATTGAGGAATATAGGAATAACTAGATGAATAGATATGTGACAAAGCAATATAGTATAATGTTAATAGCAGAATCCAGATAGTTGTTTAGACAATGATCACTGTAAGATTTTTCAGCTTTACCATGTTTACAATTTTTCTTACCAAAAGTTGAAAAAAATGCATATTAAAATAAAAGGAGTAGAAACGAGGGACAGAAGCACACAAGCAGCTTAACTGTGTCTTGTTTACTCTTTAAAATAAACATACAAAATGTCCGGAAGGAAATAGAGCAAAATATTACGGTTTTAAGGACTCCAGTGCAGAGATCCCACTAACACTTCTCTGTATGCTTGAAATATTCCATAATTTAATTTTTTATAGAATATAAGTGGATAAAATACAATGCAGAAGATTATAAAGGACAATGGACTGAGTCACAGAACCTGGCACGTTCATCTCCACTTAGTTATTGACTGTGGGTCTGGTACTAATGACAAAAAACGCCTCCGGTCCTCAGTTCCCTCATTTGTAAAGTAAGAAGTTTGCACTGGGTGATCTTTCAGGGATTCATTTGATTTCTACAATTCCACAAATCAAAAATAGACTAACGTAATAAAAAGTGTAATTTTAGGAAATTCCTCCTGAGAAAATGTTCAGCGTGAGCCAAAAAGATTCGAAAAGTTAATCATGCAAGTGGTCAAGGAATTAATATGTGCATAGGAAAATTATGACCTTTATGCTTTTACTCAACCTAAACTCAATAAAGTAATATAAAAGTAGAGGGGAAATCATATCACTAAAAATCCCAAAGCCAAGAAAAGGCAGCAAATTTAGTTTTTAAGATCTGATTTATGATATTTATTCTTCCAATTAAATGGGGCCTTCAGAACTCCACTTTAAGTCTTATTTCTTCATTCCTATAAAATGACGGTGAGAATCAATGACCATTAAGAATGCCGTCAATTGTAAAATTCTGTTATTATAATTCTATTTGGATTAAATATAAGTGAGTGTGTATTATTAAACTTTTACCTATCCTCCCATAACACTATCACCTCTACCTAACCATCATAGTTAGTAGGAAGGTGAAGAATTCACTCTGTAAAATCTTTGCTAAATAGTGTGATTTTTTGAGAGCCACAGCTGAGTACTGTCATTAACAATCCCTACCAGACAGCCACTCAGAATTGATGTTGCTAATGTATTGTACACAGTGGACAAATTAATCTTGCAAAACTATTGGGATTACAATTTCAATGTAGCATTTAAAGATGTAAACACAGGGTATTCTTGGAGAGCACACTGCATGCTGCCATGTTGCCTATTATAGCATCCTCTCTTGGGAGCCAACATCATATCCCAATAGTACATAAAAAGGGCATGCCGACATCATTTTAACAAAGAAAAGACAGAGATGAAAAAGAGAAAGTACCTGCTACTTGGTAATTCCATATCCCTTTATGGAATCTACCCTACTGAGCTTAAAACACTGTTTTTGGTTATCAACTAAGTTGGACATATAAGAACTGTCTTTCTGGCCATAAGATAAAACTTTTATCCACTTCAAAAAACAACAACAACAACAACAACGGTGAGAAGAGGGAGAGATTTTTATCATAGTAAAGATGCAGACAAGTTGCATAGATAAATTTGAAGAGATAAAAAAACTCTTGTCTGCAACATCTTTACAATTATATTCTTTAGGAAAGAATGTCTGAAATGTAACAACTACTGCTACTTCTCAAAATAGATAAACAGGCAGATTTTCCCCCTTAGAGGGAGGCTATTTCCAATCATTTCTTATTTTGTGAACATCTTATTTTGAGTCAAAAGTTAGTTACTAAATCCCATTTTGTAGGGCAATATTTCTTACCTGACAAAAAAAGTCTTTAAGAGTTTTTAACATCATCTTCTTTATCAAAAATTAAAATACATGTCCATGAAGAAACGTATCTGCTTTGAAATACAATGCTGTATTGAAGCTTTTGCTTTTTAATTAGATTTAGAGCACTTTCCTGTTTTTCTTCCCTCTTTACCACTTTCTTTAGTTCCTCTTTCTTTATTCTTGTTATTTGATTTTTCCCCTTCTCATACGTAACATGTGTATTATTTCTCAATGTCCTAATGTGGTTAACACTTAAGTCTTTCTCAATGAGGTCTAGAAGGAAATATGTCCTATAGGATTCTGTCTTGCCAAAAAGCTTTTGCTAGGGAAGCTAAGGAAGAAATAAAAGGATATTAAAAAAATCTATTTTTGTCATTATGTATCTGAAAGTAACCTGCCAACTAGAATAAAACTTGCTTAGTGCTCTAGTTACATAATTATATATAATTAATTATGCTTAAGTTTAAACTGGAATCTCTAATGTTCAAATAAAGCAGTATTATGCCATAGAGACATCCTTCATTTTTAAGAATGGATATAAGCTTCAGGTAGTTGTAAAGTCCACTTATCCATTTTAAACAATAGCTTTATATACGCTGCGAAACCAGAGCTCCATGAAGAATTAATAGTGGCTACATGCAATAGACAACATTAGGCAACAATAAAAGGAGTTTCAGGTTTTTGCTTAATTTCATGCATGGCCATCTCTAGTTAGTCTAAAGGCATTTCTATAATTTTTGGATGCACTTCTGTGTCACTGTTTTGAAACCCCAAGAGAGACATAAATTAGAAAATAAACATTAACTAGAATGACTCGGGGAAAAATATCTTTTTTGAAATCTCTTTTTTGTTGTTATTATTTCTCAAGGAGCAGTCAGAGTCAAACGAGTTCGATCTCCCAGTCAGGCTGTAAAAGTATAAAAAATAATGTTATTATTTCTGTGGCTTATATTTTTTTTTCGAGAGGAAAGGAGGACAAATGTTTTGTATTTCTCATGTAGCTTAAAACTGGGGATGGTGGTGGGGGCTGGAGATGGATGGAGAACAGCATGGTGACTTCTTTTTAGGAATATTCTGAAGATCCTGAGATTTCTGGATTACTCAGAGAAGAGATGAAACTATTGCTTGTCTCTTATCCCCATGTCTCATAGGCAAATCCATTTTAAAGAAAGACATTCTGGTTCCTCTAATATGTCAGTGTGTAGGAGATGAGTTCCATTATTCCACACAGAGCTCCTCTAAACCCTCTAAATTCAAGTTAATAGTAATACAGTTTATTTATTTATTCCATTACTTTGGAGCAAATAAGACAACAGAATGTGGAAAAAAAGGAGGAGGTTGCTCAATGTCACTGCAGGGCCTGTATATATAGGTAAGGCAGGATAGGAGGGTTGCTAAGCAAAATAGTTAGGCTTGAGAATTACTTTCTGAGAAAAGTTGCCAAATCCCTTTCATGTTGGTAAACAATCTCATGCTAAACAGCAACTGTCTTCCTGATAAGTTAACATGACCTGATTTGGTAAGCAAAAATGCTTACCAAAGACTAGGTGTTCTTTCTATCTTACCATGAAGCCAGAATTTGCTGGGAGGTTTTTGTCATCTTTTTATCATAATACTGGATTCATCATCATTTCACTAGACATCTTTCTCCTCCCTCCCCACTGTTTTCACAAACAGTTCCAAAAGAGGAACAAACAAATCATTTGAAGAGAGCTAATTATGGATCTGTAAAAAGAATTTAAAAGCTAAACAAACAAGACCATTCTTGGAGACACATGGAACCAAAAAGATAGATTGCTTGAAATGTTGTATTTCCATATTTTAAAGTGAAACTGCTCAATACTATTAATAACAACTTAAATAGGAACACAACAAGAGCATTCACAGTCTAATTATATGATTAATGAAAAACAAATTCCTTGATGTCATAAAATTCTATTTTTCAAATAGATGTATGTGTTTTCCTGGTAAATAACCATGCTTTCTAAAAAATTTCTTTTCTGAAGCATGGTTTTCACAGTGACTGTTGAAAGAAAATATGTTTAAAAATTCTAAAGACATAGGTTAGTATGTGAGTTACACTCCACAAATAAATACTAAAGAAAAGACTAAACACATTGCAAGATAAGAGACTTATAATGGGAGAATTAGGTGGCCAAAATGCAAATCTAAACATTTCTTTATTTTCTCCTTCGTGTAGGCAAATGAATATGGTTAAATATGAAATTCTCTCAATTTGTCTTGTCTTTCTAGCCACAGCTCAACTGACTCTTTAGGCATGTGGCTTTGCTCTCAACTGGCAACCCAGAAAAAGTGAACTTTTCAGACTTGTCAGGAAGTACATCTTGAACTCACCACTATCTCACGCAAATTAAAAGCTGCATTCATAGAAATTATATTTGTCAGATGCACAGTGTGCCAATAGTTTCTCTCATTCTGTGGGTTCTCTGTTTACTCTGTTGAGAGTTTCTTTTGCTGTGCAGAAGCTCTTAAGTTCAATTAGGTCGCATTAGATCAATTATTGCTTTTGTTGCAATTGCTTTTGGCGTCTTTGTCATAAAATCCTTGCCTCCATTTCTATGTCCAGGATGGTGTTGTCTAGGTTGTCTTCCAGGGATTTTATAGCTGTAGGTTTTGTATTTAAATCTTTAATCCATCATGAGTTGATTTTTGTATATGGTGTAAGGAAGGGGTCCAGTTTCAATCTTCTGCACACGGCTAACCAGTTATCCCAGCACCATTTGTTGAATAGGGACCCATTTCCCCATTGCTTGTTTATTCAGCCCCTATAAGGAACTTAAACAAATTTGTAGGAAGAAAACAAACCACCCCATTACAAAGTGGGCAAAAGAATGAACACTTTTCTAAAAAAGGCACATGTGGCCAACAAGCATATGAAAAAAAGCTCAATATCACTGATCATTAGAGAAATGCAAATAAAACTACAATGAGATACCATCTCATACCAGTCAGAATGGCTATTATTTAAAAAATCAAAAAATAACGGAAGCTAGAGGGGTTGTAATAAAAAAGGGAGGGAACACTTATATACTGTTTGTGGGAGTATAAACTAGTTCAACCATTGTGGAAAGCATGCGGCAATTCCTGAAAGAGCCAAAAACAGAACCGCCATTAGACCCAGCAATCCCATTACTAGGTATATTCGCAGAGGAATATAAATCATTCCACTATAAAGACACCTGCATATGAATATTCACTGCAGCACTATTCACAATAGCAAAGATATGGAATCAACCTAAATGTCCATCAATGACAGATTGGATAAACAAAATGTGGTACATACACACTGTGAAATACTATGCAGCCATGGAAAACAATGAGATCATTTCCTTTTCAGGGACATGCAGGCAGCTGGAGGCCATTATCCTTAGCAAACTAATGAAGGAACTGAAAACCAAATACCACATGTTCTCACTTATAAGTGGAAGCTAAACGATAAGAACTTATGAACACAAAGAAAGGAACAACAAACACTGGAGTCCACTTGAGAATGGAGGGTAGAAGTAGGGAGAGGAGCCAAAACAATAATTAATGGGTACTAGGCTTAGTACCCGGGTGACGAAATAATCTGTACATGAAACCCTCATGGCATGAGTTTACCTATGTAACAAACCTGCACATGTACCTCCAAACCTAAAATATTTTTTTTAAAAAAAAGAAGTGCCATTTGTATACAGCTGTCTACATTGTATGTGGCTCCAGTTTTTGTGACATCTACCTGATGATTAGGTTGGACTATTAGACCTAAGCTGAGTCTCCTCCTTCTCATCACTTGCAGGATTTTTCATCCCACACATAACTAATTTGTCAATGTCAGTTTCAGTAAAAAAATTGTAAGTTTGATGAGGGCAGGAGGCTATGGCTCTTGCTCACTACTGTTCTCTCACTATGGTTAAATATGAAATTTCCTGCTGTTCCATTTCCTGCCTGTTGCAGAATACAGAGCAGACATTAAATAGATGACTACTGAATGAATAAACTTTAGACTTGCTTTCACTGCCTTTTGCTTTCTCAAGATGCTACCACTAGTTTTTATTATACTTACATGTGTGTTTACCATAGGCTATAGTTAAGAAATATATTTCCTGGGATTATACAATGTTCTATTATGACCCAGGAGATAAATTTCCTATAAGGCTGAATACCCTGAAATAGTTGCACATCTCCCGAGAAATCTATTTATTCTCTTGATGTTGACTCTGTGCATATTGGAATTGTTTCCATCTTTGTATTGGCTGCTGGAGAGCTAAAACCTAAATGTGCAGCCCAAGTCTCACAAGCACATAGGGGTTCACAATAGGCATTTGGTTCCATAGTTACACTCTATTCTCCACCCTTCCCTCCTTCTCTGGCTTTCCCTTGGCTTTCATTTCCCTCACTTAGTTTTAAATTTATTTTATGTATCTTTGTAAGTCACCTTAATTTCTTTTTGAAACAAGGTGGGACATAAATAAATTGATTTTTTTCCCTTCATGACAGAAGTTATTAACTTTGCTGAAGAGGAGAATGGGCCAAGGAAGACAAAATATAGACTTCAGCAATGTATGGCTGATTTTAAGAGACCTTGGGGATACCTTGTGAAGAGAAGATACTATTTCTAACGCACTTTGTATAGTTTTAGTTTTATGTAGAGCACAAGACAATTGTACAATGTCAACCCTTTTTATTATGTTATATCCATTATGTTAATGCTACAAAATACGTAAAAATTAAAAAAGAAAGGAAGGAATGTAACTGGACCCAAAGAAGCTTCACTTTTACTTATGGTCAGAACATTAGAAATAAAGAACATTGATGAAACTGTAAAAATATGTGAAAACCATTGGTACCAAGCAGACAGAATAAACTCTCACTCTTGAATTATGCTTTGAGATATGCACCCTCCCCTCCATCCTTCTCTCATTCTCAGAGAAAATTATCAATTTTTCATGAGAGGTAGATTCTCAAGAGGCAGACAAATAGACCAATGCTAGATAATAGTAAATAATCATAATTTTTTAAGAACTAATACTTCAGTTGAATAGTTTATGCAGAAATGCAGTTGCATTTTATAATAATCTCACAAAATTATGATAATTGTCAATCTGAATATAGGATATTTATCTGTTTGTTATTACTAACCCTACAACTACATATCAGGTACATTGAACTGAAAGGAAGAAACAATGACAAAGGAAAGCATGCACACATGTGTGCATGCACACACACACACACTGTCTCTCTGTCATCTGCCCCAAATAACAAAAGCATCTCTGCCACAAGAATTGTGCCCATCTCTGCTCCAGGTTCAGATAGAGAACTACGGCCAGTCTATTTTAGCACACCCATTTAAATTCTGTACATCTTTATAAATGCAGTTATCATTACCATTGTTGCCTTATCACTCTCCATGATTGCTCTCTTTCAGTCAAGTACAAAGGCAGCCTGACTATAAATGTTTTGTCATAAAACTGCTATTCAAACAATAAAAAAGGGTTATAATAGTACTAAAAATAATTTACCCCCAAGGCTGCTGCATACACTGGCAGTGTGCAGATTGAGGGGCACAAAATACCTCCAGCCACATTCTCACTACCCTCTAGACTCTTCTGCATCTGTACTTATATCTGCATCGTTTCAAAGACATTTCAGACATTATCACATGGCCAGAATATCTAGGACCTTTTTAGTATATGATTTTTAAACATGCAAATTATTTTTAGCAAAATTATCATTATTGTACTTAAGAAATAAGAGATAAATTAGATAGAGAGTTTGTATCATTCAAAGAGAAAGTTACATTTAGATTCTTTAGCTTGGGAGCAGCTGGGTAAAAATGCAGTGTGTATATATATATAATAAAAATATTTCATACAACATATCACATATCTACATCATAGATACATGTATATATCACATACAAATATACATATAACACATACTTATGTCACATATAGAAACATACATATATTACACATACATACATCATATATATTATATATACACATATATAACACACATATATATATATTACACATATACACATACACCCACGTATAAAATCTTTACTTTGAAAATGCTTTTGTGGCATCAGGACTGGCTGTGCACTGCCACCCAGGGGCTGTCTACAACATTTTAACACTGCTATCTTGCCAAGAGGCATTCAAAGTCATTACCAAATGCATCCTGGACAGCCCTTCATTGTAGTTGTTAGCATTCCCATTGCATTTTCCTGTAGTTTTGGTGTCATTTCCCATATCATGAATGCACATTTCAAAGAAAGGCAGAGAAAAGAAGAGAAAAAAGAATGCCAAACAAGCAAAAGACCACCTAGAAGGAGACAAATTATACTGACAAGGCTGACGAAAAGGAATAAGAAAAGGGGAAAGACAGGAAGGAGGAGGTTTATCAGGGCTTCATGCCCACTGCTCTGGGTAAATATCCTTCCTTGTAACAATAAAGAAATAAAGTACAAAGAAAGGATAAAGCAGAAGATTACAGACCTGGTCGGTGTTTGATAAATGGCACTCTACTTCACTTTGCTTATTGTGTACTTCATACCTCACTCCTGAATATGGAAGAGAATTTTATTAAAGATTTAGCCACGGTGGTGGTGGTGACTGGCTCACAGTAATTTTCCTACAAAGTAGTTTAATCTATCACAGGGCAGACAGTGCACCTTCTTACCATGTATCATATCTGTCTATTGAGTAAGTGCTATCCAAATCCAATTTCTTTTCATTTTTGGAACCTGTGATGCATATTCAAGATACACTTTCGTTTTGTCTTTGCCCTAAATTGGGTGCTGTATGAGATGGGAGAAAAAAAGTATTAATAAAAAGGAAATATGCACTCTACAGTTTCCATATCATTCTGGTCATTTTTTGTATTTTATAAAAACAAACTGCATAAGTTTAATGGCATATGATATTGATCACATGTAGAGTCCCCAAAACCTTTTATATTTATGAATATGAATGTGAAGCATTGCATCACTGATTATAAAATGAACTTAGAAAATCATTATAGTTAAGTTCCGGTTTTGATCTTTGCGGAGTTATTCCATTCAATAATGAGGTGACTCATCCAATAATATGGAAACTGTTTCAACCAAAATCATTCAGCAGTTCATTATGTGGTAAAATGTAAATCCAGAAATGTCATAAGCAAGGTATCTTTCTGTAATTCTGTTACGGAATCACAGAAATTAGAAAAGCCCTGCGAGGTCACTCACTTCATCTGTTCCTGGTATCAGAGTGCTCTCAGCAAAATATTTTCAAATATAGAGCCTATTCTCCCATTATGAGATTCTATTATTTCTTCTTTCATTGCATTACTTTTTTCCACAGTGATGAATTGTTTTCTAACCTGACAATCATTGCCTTTAAACGTTATTGGACTTTTTGTAACAAATAAATAATTCTGCCCTTACCTACTTGTAACTAATCCTTCTTATTACTGCTATATCCTTCTTACAGACACTCTTTAAAACAGACCTCACACATTATTTTTAAAAATAGAAGGTTAACTAACATATATTTTGGCCAGTAAAATGTACATTGAGAATCACTAACTGGTATTGTCTGAAAGTTCCCTCGAGGACCCAGAGATCTTAGACAGTCACTTCCTATCTACTAACAATGTAAAAAGTATACCTATCTGTTCAATTTCCAAGCTTTTTTCACTCTCAGCAACTTGGTAATCAGTACACTTTGTTTAGCCCCAAATACAAACATAAAATTTTGGAAAAATTTAAAGTAGCTCTTTATTAAGAAGAGTTTGAGCACCCCCTCAACGTGATCCAAGTCCTATAATTTAAATATGAGAAAATAATTAAATCCCAGAAAGTAATTTATGTGGTAAAACAACTGATTAATTTACAATTAGAAAACACAGATCTTTAAGTCTAAAAAGAGTCTCAGATGCTGTGACCTCTGGTAAACCATCAGCTTTCCAAGACCCAATTACTTGCCTATAAAATAGAAATAACAATATGAACAATATGAACTCAAACATGAGTTAACATGGGAATGAAATAAAATAAAGTATTTTAAAATGCTATTAGCACAATGCCAGGCACACAGTGAGTGACTGCTCAAAAAATGATGCCAATTAGTACAAAATGAAGCCTAGAAACCAGCATTTAATAGGATTTCCTTAGTCACATTTATTCATGCCACTTTTGTCTCTCCTCGCCTATATATTATGAATCAGTGGAAAGGCAAAATTAAGCTTGGATTTAAAACTACGTAAAAGAAATTTACTTATCAAAACAACCAAAATGTATTGCAACTAAAGATCTTTAAAAAGGTATGATTATATAAAATAGTGCCAGTTAGATATTGCACAGTAAAAATTTAGCCCAGGTTCAGGGTAATGGGGAGATTACATATTAGTAGCATTGCTACTAATAAAAAAAAAACAAAACAGATTTTTTTTATCAGTTTCATAAAACATATTGACAATAAAATGTTTACATGTTGCAAAATGTTGCAAAAGTGCAAAATCTTGCACTTCTGGACATAATACTATAATCTTAGGTTGCTGTTTTAAAAGAAAACACATTTTTCATAATATAAAAATAATACATGTAGTGAAGAAAATTTTCCAGAGCACAAAATGTGAAGAAAAAAACTCATTCAAAATCCTACTACCCAGAAAAAAATTGCTTTTAACATTTTGATGAAAACATTTAAAATCTTTTTAATGTATAGTTTATAACTATTTAATATGAAATTGAGTTTCCCGTATGTGTGTGTTGTTAGGGAGAAAGATTATATACTCTTTTATATCCTACCCTTTTTTTTTTTTGCAATTGTAAATGGTGAGCATTTATCCATACCATTATATATTCTTAAAAACATGATGTTTCAGTGGTATATTATAGGGATATGTCAGTACTTTGCTAAGCTTCCATTTTATTGTAAAATATTTATACTGCCCTCAGTAACTCTTTAACAAGCATCTTTTACTTCTATGACACTCCCTTCAAAACAGAATTTTCTGTCATCAATTAAACTAAAATCTCCTTGAAGCCACAGCTCTTGTCCAACCAGCAGTTGATTTCAACTGCCTCCACCATAGTATGGATATTCAATAAGAACCACTCTAAGAAATATGTTCCTACCAATTAACATTCAATAAAAATATTTCCGTTTTCAAACACTATGAAACCGATTCACACATTCATACTAGTCCAATTTCTTCATAGTGCCATAGTAAGTTTTGCATGAAAAACTTAGTAATTACTGCTAAATATGGCCCCCTCTCTCTGGAAATTTTTCTATAAACCATGGACCTTCATAAATAAAAATACAATCAAGATATATCTATAAATTCACCTGTTTTGTTAACCATTGTAATGCCAAGATGATTCTGTAACATGAAAAGATACGGTTGACAACAAGAAAAACTGTCCTGTTTCACACAGATTGCAAAAATGCTCACATTTTTTAAATGTCGTCTCTTAAAAACCCAAAATATCATATTTCTGATAGGTGTTTCATACTCAAAGAGCACATTTGCCTTATATATTTACACAACTTGGGGATCTAAATTTGTAATGGCAATCAAAGAAATCAAACATTTAAAATAATTTTGGATCTAATATATGCCAACTGCACTGGACTGGGAAACTTCCTATCTGAGGATTGATTTAAGAGTAATTTTGAAGTCAGGTCACTATCATAACAACGAAAAAGAACCAAATTACATCACGTCAAAAGAAATAAAAAACAGAAAGTCGACCATTTTAAGAATGATTGTAACTATCCTTGGGGGAATAAATGGGCAAAAATAGACTTTTTGAAGAAAAAAAATTGAAGGTTTTTCTGTAAAAAAAAAAAAAAAGTAAACTGTGTGTTTACACGTGTTAAACTAATGCTATAAGATATTTCCTCTATGCATTGCCTTTAAATTCCTTCTGGTCTGACTCTTCCAAAGTAAAAAGCATTCTACTGGCAACAAAAGAGTTTTATTTTAATACTGTTTTATTTATATTCAAAGCAGAGCGTTTATAAGGCATAAGCACCAGTTATAATGAAAGACATTAGTGCATTTTGGAAACCATGAGTCTTTTATCTAGTCTTTTAAGATTTATTCACAGGCAGAGAAACTTGCCACCAAAAGTAAGGATTAAGACCGATTTAACTAGAGTTATACAGAGATGATTTAGAATTTTGGAACTTTGGAAAATAAGTTTTTTTTCACACTTTCAGTAGAATCAGTTACCAGGGTCAGTAATACAATTAATTAAACTGCCATGTCAGGAACAGACATTTTATGCCGTGCGCAAGACTGTACCTACTACTGCACAGCGCCACCTGGCAGCAGGATAAAGAATTGTGTCACTGCGGCCTCCTGAGAAGACTCACTAATTGGTACAGCACACTGTGTTCTGAAAGTTCCCAACTGATGCTGACCTCATTTTCCTCATTAAAAATGGACACATTCACATACCAAGTCTGAAAAGCTGGAGGTTTTGCTCAGTTGGCTTTTGTTATTTGTACTTTTTAAGCGTCTTAATTTAGAACACCTCATTCTCAAAGAATATCTTCACTCTAGCTGATCACAACTGATGATGATGAATGTATCCACATTTTTCAAAAATAATTTGTCATCAGTTTTTATGTAGATTATCACAACAAGTTAATTTACAGCAATGACACAAAGAAAAATCAGGTGTTCAGTGGAATGTAGCTATTTGCCTCTTTGGAGAAGAAACACCACTCCAAAACAATAATAATAATAGCCTTTCATATTCCTATGCTTGAATCATTCCTGTTTTTATTTATGTGTTTATACAAATATAAACATATTTATTTGTACCCTGCATATGTATATAAACACATGATTTTTACATGTTAACATGAACTAAATCTTATTAAATCCTTTGAACTTTCTTTTTACAATGATTTACTTGTAAACTGAATACATGTAAACTAGAGACACTCACAAAAGAAATGCTTAAACAGTAACTATTTCCATAATCCAATTAAATGTACATAGTTTTATCTTTTTTACTATAAAAAATAGTCCTAAACAATTATCATATGTTATCCCTATTTCTTCATAGTTGCATACCAAAAAAAGGGGGTACGGTGGGGAGAAAATAAATGGATAATGATTATCTTCAGAGTTCAATTACAACTGAAATTCCGAAACTAATACTGTCAACTCAATGAGCAAAATATTGGGCTGGGTTCATATCCATATTTAGCTTGCTAGATAGTTCTGACTGAAGAGCTTAGAAACCCTCCCTGCGTTGCATTACAGATTTGGGGCCATAAAAAAATATTTGACAATGCCCTAACTTGTGGGGCAATTTTCACTTAAGAAAAAAAATGAAATGTGTTCTTTTAAAATTTTATTTTTTAAATTTGTGAGTGCATAGTAGGTATATATATTTTGGGGTACATGAGATGTTTTGATACAGGAATGCAATGTGAAATAAGCACATCATGGAGTATGGGGTATCTATCCCCACGAATATTTATCCTCTGAGTTACAAACAATCTAATTACACTCTTTATTTTAAAATGTACAATTAAGTTATTATTGACTATAGTCACCCTATTGTGCTAGCAAATAGTACGTCTTAATCATTCCTTCTATTTCTACTATTACTTCTATTCCTACTATTTTACATTCCTTCTATTCCTACTATTTTCTTTGTACCCATTAACCATGTCTACCTGCCCCTGGGTCCCCACTACCCTCCCAGTCTCTACTAATCATCCTTTTACTCTCTATGTCCATGAGTTCAATTTTTTTGTTTTTAAGATCCCACAAGTAAGCGAGAACATGAGACGTTTGTTTTTCGGTGACTTGCTAATTTCACTTAACATAATGATGACTGGATCTCATTCTTTTTATGACTGAATAGTACTCCACTGTGTACATGTACCACATTTTCTGTATCCATTCCGTGGTTGATGGACACTTAGGTTGCTTCTAAATCTTAGCTACTGTAACCAGTACTGCAACAAACATAAGAGTGCAGATTTCTCTTCAAACTGATTTCATTTATTTTGTGTATAAACCCAACAGTGGGACTGCTGAATCATATGGAAGCTCAATTTTTAGTTTTTTGAGGAAGTTCCAAACTGTCCTCCATAGTGGTTGTACTAATTTACATTCCCATCAACAGTGTACAAGAGTTCCCTTTCACCACATCCTCACCAGCATTTGTTACCTAAGGCCAATAATGCTTAGATCTGCCCTTTTGAGGCTATTTTCTGCATCTTATAGGAGTACTTCAGTGTTTTTGATTCTTTTATAAAATGTATTTTTTTCACTTTGTGCTTTCTAGCCTTTTCCTCTGTTGTTTCTCAAAAACAAAATTTACCTTAGAACCAATCAAAACACTCCCAGATCCTTGATATTTAAAAGCTGACAAAAGTATTTGTCCAGTAAAATTATAACAGCATATTGGATATATAGCACATTTCAGATTATACACCCAAATTGTACCTTTTCCTTTAGATTCCTATAAAAAGATGTTATAGAAAAGACATACTTATCAGTAAATTACTTAAATCATTTTTTGTGGTTGTGCTCCCCTTCCTTCCTTGAAGCTCTGGGTTGGAACAGCAATCACCACATTAAGGAAAGAAAAAGGCAAGCAAAAGCAGTGTTTTTCCTGGCCTACCCATCCATATGTGTTTCTGCCACCTTGGTGGAGTATCTCCCCAGCTGATTTTAAGGATGAGTCCCTCAATTCAAAATTGGGGGTGGAGGGAGGTGCAGAGAAGACAGGAGAAGGCTTATTCAGAAATGCTTATGACCTCATGCTCACATTTAATCTGAGGAACCAGCACACCAGGCCTGAATCATGGCCTACATGGTTGCCCTCAGGGACTGCCCTAAGCGGAGAGGCCCCAGACTCACATGTCTTGAAAAGAAACATAGACACACAGATACAGATGCAAGACACAGGATGTGTACTGGATACCTCTTAAGCCTTACTTCACATTATCTTGGCTCACTGTTTTACTGCAACTTTTGATATGAGAGACAACTGCTTTCAGGAAATCCCTCACCTCAGGGCCACACTGTGCCTCCGGCAAGGCCTGCTACATCATTTGCAGAGATCCATAAGACACAAGATCTTTTGTTCATAAATAATTATGAATTTTGAAATAGTAAGAGGAACAAGCATTAGGATCTTCAAAGTGTGGGTGCCTGTGAGGGCATAGATCAACACCCATGCAGTTAGCCCTGCTATCTTGCTTTCTGCAGTTGAATTTCTCGGGTATAATCCCATGCAGGCAGCTGTTCAACTAAACTTGAAAATATGTGAGTTAGCACCTTTAAGAAACTCTAGAACAGTGGAGAATGGAAGCTAGTAGATACATGCTCCCTTCTTTCATCCCTTGGATGTATAATTCTGAGGTAGATTCTACAGAGCTCCTCAGGAGTCTTTAGTAAGATGAGGTGCTAATTGCGCTGGTTGACCCAGCTTGATAAGGCACCCAGATCTTTGCTCTCTCCTTGCTTGTTTCACTTTTCTCAGCAGCTCACTCTTGTTCCTTAGGATCACCTCCCAAAGAAAGCAACCAGCTTGAGAGCCCTTCTCAGGATCTGCTTTGGGGGAAGACTTAGGCTAAGACAGAATAGAAGACAGGTTCAGTGGGTGAGTTTGGAATGAGAATAGGCTAGCAGACCAATTTGAAAGCTATAGCAATAGTAACAAGGAGTGGCCAAAAAAAAAAAAAAAAAAAAAAGATTATTTCAGAAATTAAAGAGCAGGATCAAAATTGGTAATTAATTGGATATGGAAGGTGAAAAAGAAAATTCAAATATAACTAAAAGGTTTCTTGTTTGAATAAATAATGGATGGTGACACCATTGACCAAATTAAGGAACTTGGAAGAAAAATTGAAATATAAAAATAACAAATTTGATTTTGGAGCTGTTGGGCTTGAAGTGCCTCAAGGATGATCTTTCAGTAAAAATCTATCAGCCGCCAGTTATACTTGAGTATGAAGTCAGTAAACAAATCTAGGTAAAGATACAGTGATGAATAAACTATAAATGCACAAATAAATAGTTATTGAATACAGAAATAGAGTTAGAGAAAATCTTCTCAAAAATTATTATAATGGCACCCATTCTTTATTTTTACTACTTAAGCTCCTGCTGGCAACCTATTATGCTAAAATACTCCTGTAAGAATTTAAATACAATGGAAAGAAAAACCAAATCAACTAATTACTACATTAAATTATTTAAGTGTGAAGAACTTCCAAATTCAATATTTAAAAATCTCAAGGTTATTATATTCCTTTTTGACCTTATTCTATATTTTCAAATGACATAATCCACTTGAGAATTTAAGGAAATTTAAAATGTTATTAGGAAACTAAAACAATAATACTACTAAACTCTGGAGAACTGCCAAAATTGCTAAGCTTCCAAAGGTTTTCCATCTGACCCCAGATATTTGGCCAAGAACTATAAGGGCAATTTTTTCTTTAAGTAACATTTACTGTAAAAGTCATGCAATCTTTCATTTGTACAGGAAATCGCAAGTTGGTTTTAAGGTAACAGCTCAAAATCAGCTATACCTGAAATCATCAAATTTGGCTTTATTGATCTGTCTTGGGCAGAATTAAAATCTATCTGGATATTTAGGAGTTGACCTTCATTTGCAATGTATTATTCACATATGTATTCTCTTTAAAGTTCCATCTTTGGGATTGCATGTACTTTCAGGATAACCAGGCTTTTCTGTAGGTAGAGTTGTCCAAATGAATCATAAAGAAGTGACCTTGGCATGGAATATAAGGTGCCTTGTTATTCCTAACAACGAATATATGCAACCTCCTAGAGGTTGTCAAAAGCAAGACAAGAAAGCTCAGCTGAAAAATTCAGGAAGATGCCCTAGCTGAAATAAGAACAAGAGTAGGCCTGAACCAATATACAGACAAAGAAAAACTGTCCCAAAGCCTGCAAAACATAGCCAATTGTCACCTTCATAAGCAACAGCATTTTCAGAAACTTTAGCTTCAACATCTAGGATGAATTTGAACCTCTTTCTGCATAATAAAATTACCCTCCTCATTTACAAATAGTTGTAAATCCTAGTTACACCAGTGTAGCTTTTAGCAATTTTCATAATTTTTTGAACTCCAGTTTCTTTACCTGTAAAAGTTGGAGTTGTAATGCCAATTTTGAAGAGTTTGGAATTAAATAAATAAAGAAAAAGGAATTTGAAGAACAATGCTAAGTACATGATCAATAAACACTAGCTTTCTTCCTATTATATTTCATCTTATTTAGAGTTAATTGAATTTTTGTCAAATACACCTGTCAATAATAAACATTTAATTGGCAGAAGATATATCCCACCTAGTAATAGTTAACTAATGGTAGTTAACAAATAAATGTATTTTAAAATAAAACAGTTTGACAGGGAAAAGGAAAATGAATCACAATTAGATGAGCTGGTGTTAAGACTAAGTTCTTAAGTCATCATAGTGCTTGCAGAAAAGAGTAATAAATTTTTAAAAAGACTAAGTTCTTGACTGGACATTCTATTGTTATTGTTGATTATAACAATAATATCAGATACTTATTTAAGATGTCAAATACTTATTTAAGAGGGCGGAGCAAGATGGCCGAATAGGAGCAGCTCCAGTCTCCAACTCCCAGCGCGAGCGACACAGAAGACCGGTGATTCCTGCATTTTCAACTGAGGTACTGGGTTCATCTCACTGGGGAGTGCCGGACGATCGGTGCTGGTCAGCTGCTGCAGCCCGACCAGCGAGAGCTGAAGCAGGGCGAGGCATTGCCTCACCTGGGAAGCGCAAGGGGGAAGGGAGTCCCTTTTCCTAGCCAGGGGAACTGAGACACACAACACCTGGAAAATCGGGTAACTCCCACCCCAATACTGCACTTTAAGCAAACAGGCACACCAGGAGATCATATCCCACACCTGGCCTGGAGGGTCCCACACCCACGGAGCCTCCCTCATTGCTAGCGCAGCAGTCTGTGATCTACCGGCAAGGCAGCAGCGAGGCTGGGGGAGGGGCACCCGCCATTGCTGAGGCTTAAGTAGGTAAACAAAGCTGCTGGGAACCTCGAACTGGGTGGAGCTCACAGCAGCTCAAGGAAACCTGCCTGTCTCTGTAGACTCCACCTCTGGGGACAGGGCACAGTAAACTAAACAAACTCAGCAGACACCTCTGCAGACGCAAACGACTCTGTCTGACAGCTTTGAAGAGAGCAGTGGATCTCCCAACACGGAGGTTGAGATCTGAGAAGGGACAGACTCCCTGCTCAAGTGGGTCCCTGACCCCTGAGTAGCCTAACTGGGAGACATCCCCCACTAGGGGCAGTCTGACACCCCACACCTCACAGGGAGGAGTACACCCCTGAGAGGAAGCTTCCAAAGCAAGAATCAGACAGGTACACTCGCTGTTCAGAAATATTCTATCTTCTGCAGCCTCTGCTACTGATACCCAGGCAAACAGGGTCTGGAGTGGACCTCAAGCAATCTCCAACAGACCTACAGCTGAGGGTCCTGACTGTTAGAAGGAAAACTATCAAACAGGAAGGACACCTACACCAAAACCCCATCAGTACATCACCATCATCAAAGACCAGAGGCAGATAAAACCACAAAGATGGGGAAAAAGCAGGGCAGAAAAGCTGGAAATTCAAAAAATAAGAGCGCATCTCCCCCGGCAAAGGAGCGCAGCTCATCACCAGCAACGGATCAAAGCTGGACGGAGAATGACTTTGACGAGATGAGAGAAGAAGGCTTCAGTCCATCAAATTTCTCAGAGCTAAAGGAGTAATTACGTACCCAGCGCAAAGAAACTAAAAATCTTGAAAAAAAAGTGGAAGAATTGATGGCTAGACTAATTAATGCAGAGAAGGTCATAAACGAAATGAAAGAGATGAAAACCATGACACGAGAAATACGTGACAAATGCACAAGCTTCAGTAACCGACTCGATCAACTGGAAGAAAGAGTATCAGCGATTGAGGATCAAATGAATGAAATGAAGCGAGAAGAGAAACCAAAAGAAAAAAGAAGAAAAAGAAATGAACAAAGCCTGCAAGAAGTATGGGATTATGTAAAAAGACCAAATCTACGTCTGATTGGGGTGCCTGAAAGTGAGGGGGAAAATGGAACCAAGTTGGAAAACACTCTTCAGGATATCATCCAGGAGAACTTCCCCAACCTAGTAGGGCAGGCCAACATTCAAATCCAGGAAATACAGAGAATGCCACAAAGATACTCCTCGAGAAGAGCAACTCCAAGACACATAATTGCCAGATTCACCAAAGTTGAAATGAAGGAAAAAATCTTAAGGGCAGCCAGAGAGAAAGGTCGGGTTACCCACAAAGGGAAGCCCATCAGACTAACAGCAGATCTCTCAGCAGAAACTCTCCAAGCCAGAAGAGAGTGGGGGCCAATATTCAACATTCTTAAAGAAAAGAATTTTAAACCCAGAATTTTATATCCAGCCAAATTAAGTTTCATAAGTGAAGGAGAAATAAAATCCTTTACAGATAAGCAAATGCTTAGAGATTTTGTCACCACTAGGCCTGCCTTACAAGAGACCCTGAAGGAAGCACTAAACATGGAAAGGAACAACCGGTACCAGCCATTGCAAAAACATGCCAAAATGTAAAGACCATTGAGGCTAGGAAGAAACTGCATCAACTAACGAGCAAAATAACCAGTTAATATCATAATGGCAGGATCAAGTTCACACATAACAATCTTAACCTTAAATGTAAATGGACTAAATGCTCCAATTAAAAGACACAGACTGGCAAACTGGATAAAGAGTCAAGACCCATCAGTCTGCTGTATTCAGGAGACCCATCTCACATGCAGAGACATACATAGGCTCAAAATAAAGGGATGGAGGAAGATTTACCAAGCAAATGGAGAACAAAAAAAAGCAGGGGTTGCAATACTAGTCTCTGATAAAACAGACTTTAAACCATCAAAGATCAAAAGAGACAAAGAAGGCCATTACATAATGGTAAAGGGATCAATTCAACAGGAAGAGCTAACTATCCTAAATATATATGCACCCAATACAGGAGCACCCAGATTCATAAAGCAAGTCCTTAGAGACTTACAAAGAGACTTAGACTCCCATACAATAATAATGGGAGACTTCAACACTCCACTGTCAACATTAGACAGATCAACGAGACAGAAAGTTAACAAGGATATCCAGGAATTGAACTCATCTCTGCAGCAAGCAGACCTAATAGACATCTTTAGAACCCTCCACCCCAAATCAACAGAATATACATTCTTCTCAACACCACATCATACTTACTCCAAAATTGACCACGTAATTGGAAGTAAAGCACTCCTCAGCAAATGTACAAGAACAGAAATTATAACAAACTGTCTCTCAGACCACAGTGCAATCAAACTAGAACTCAGGACTAAGAAACTCAATCAAAACCGCTCAACTACATGGAAACTGAACAACCTGCTCCTGAATGACTACTGGGTACAGAACGAAATGAAGGCAGAAATAAAGATGTTCTTTGAAACCAATGAGAACAAAGATACAACATACCAGAATCTCTGGGACACATTTAATGCAGTGTGTAGAGGGAAATTTATAGCACTAAATGCCCACAAGAGAAAGCAGGAAAGATCTAAAATTGACACTCTAACATTGCAATTAAAAGAACTAGAGAAGCAAGAGCAAACACATTCGAAAGCTAGCAGAAGGCAAGAAATAACTAAGATCAGAGCAGAACTGAAGGAGATAGAGACACAAAAAACCCTCCAAAAAATCAATGAATCCAGGAGTTGGTTTTTTGAAAAGATCAACAAAATTGACAGACCACTAGCCAGACTAATAAAGAAGAAAAGAGAGAAGAATCAAATCGACGCAATTAAAAATGATAAAGGGGATATCACCACCGACCCCACAGAAATACAAACTACCATCAGAGAATACTATAAACACCTCTACGCAAATAAACTGGAAAATCTAGAAGAAATGGATAATTTCCTGGACACTTACACTCTTCCAAGACTAAACCAGGAAGAAGTTGAATCCCTGAATAGACCAATAGCAGGCTCTGAAATTGAGGCAACAATTAATAGCCTACCAACCAAAAAAAGTCCAGGACCAGATGGATTCACAGCTGAATTCTACCAGAGGTACAAGGAGGAGTTGGTACCATTCCTTCTGAAACTATTCCAATCAATAGAAAAAGAGGGAATCCTCCCTAACTCATTTTATGAGGCCAATATCATCCTGATACCAAAGCCTGGCAGAGACACAACAAAAAAAGAGAATTTTAGACCAATATCCCCGATGAACATCGATGCAAAAATCCTCAATAAAATACTGGGAAACCGGATTCAGCAACACATCAAAAAGCTTATCCACCATGATCAAGTGGGCTTTATCCCTGGGATGCAAGGCTGGTTCAACATTCGCAAATCAATAAACATAATCCAGCATATAAACAGAACCAAAGACAAGAACCACATGATTATCTCAATTGATGCAGAAAAGGCTTTTGACAAAATTCAACAGCCCTTCATGCTAAAAACGCTCAATAAATTAGGTATTGATGGAACGTACCTCAAAATAATAAGAGCTATTTATGACAAACCCACAGCCAATATCATACTGAATGGGCAAAAACTGGAAAAATTCCCTTTGAAAACTGGCACAAGACAGGGATGCCCTCTCTCACCACTCCTATTCAACATAGTGTTGGAAGTTCTGGCTAGGGCAATCAGGCAAGAGAAAGAAATCAAGGGTATTCAGTTAGGAAAAGAAGAAGTCAAATTGTCCCTGTTTGCAGATGACATGATTGTATATTTAGAAAACCCCATTGTCTCAGCCCAAAATCTCCTTAAGCTGATAAGCAACTTCAGCAAAGTCTCAGGATACAAAATTAATGTGCAAAAATCACAAGCATTCTTATACACCAGTAACAGACAAACAGAGAGCCAAATCAGGAATGAACTTCCATTCACAATTGCTTCAAAGAGAATCAAATACCTAGGAATCCAACTTACAAGGTATGTAAAGAACCTCTTCAAGGAGAACTACAAACCACTGCTCAGTGAAATCAAAGAGGACACAAACAAATGGAAGAACATACCATGCTCATGGATAGGAAGAATCAATATAGTGAAAATGGCCATACTGCCCAAGGTAATTTATAGATTCAATGCCATCCCCATCAAGCTACCAATGAGTTTCTTCACAGAATTGGAAAAAACTGCTTTAAAGTTCATATGGAACCAAAAAAGAGCCCGCATCTCCAAGACAATCCTAAGTCAAAAGAACAAAGCTGGAGGCATCACGCTACCTGACTTCAAACTATACTACAAGGCTACAGTAACCAAAACAGCATGGTACTGGTACCAAAACAGAGATATAGACCAATGGAACAGAACAGAGTCCTCAGAAATAATACCACACATCTACAGCCATTTGATCTTTGACAAACCTGAGAGAAACAAGAAATGGGGAAAGGATTCCCTATTTAATAAATGGTGCTGGGAAAATTGGCTAGCCATAAGTAGAAAGCTGAAACTGGATCCTTTCCTTACTCCTTATACGAAAATTAATTCAAGATGGATTAGAGACTTAAATGTTAGACCTAATACCATAAAAATCCTAGAGGAAAACCTAAGTAGTACCATTCAGGACATAGGCATGGGCAAAGATTTCATGTCTAAAACACCAAAAGCAATGGCAGCAAAAGCCAAAATTGACAAATGGGATCTCATTAAACTAAAGAGCTTCTGCACAGCAAAAGACACTACCATCAGAGTGAACAGGCAACCTACAGAATGGGAGAAAATTTTTGCAATCTACTCATCTGACAAAGGGCTAATATCCAGAACCTACAAAGAACTCAAACAAATTTACAAGAAAAAAACAAACAACCCCATCAAAAAGTGGGCAAAGGATATGAACAGACATTTCTCAAAAGAAGACATTCATACAGCCAACAGACACATGAAAAAATGCTCATCATCACTGGCCATCAGAGAAATGCAAATCAAAACCACAATGAGATACCATCTCACACCAGTTAGAATGGCAATCATTAAAAAGTCAGGAAACAACAGTTGCTGGAGAGGATGTGGAGAAATAGGAACACTTTTACACTGTTGGTGGGATTGTAAACTAGTTCAACCATTATGGAAAACAGTATGGCGATTCCTCAAGGATCTAGAACTAGATGTACCATATGACCCAGCCATCCCATTACTGGGTAATACCCAAAGGATTATAAATTATGCTGCTATAAAGACACATGCACACGTATGTTTATTGCAGCACTATTCACAATAGCAAAGACTTGGAATCAACCCAAATGTCCATCAGTGACAGATTGGATTAAGAAAATGTGGCACATATATACCATGGAATACTATGCAGCCATCAAAAAGGATGAGTTTGTGTCCTTTGTAGGGACTTGGATGCAGCTGGAATCCATCATTCTTAGCAAACTATCACAAGAACAGAAAACCAAACACCGCATGTTCTCACTCATAGATGGGAACTGAACAATGAGATCACTCGGACTCAGGAAGGGGAACATCACACACCGGGGCCTATCATGGGGAGGGGGGAGGGGGGAGGGATTGCATTGGGAGTTATACCTGATGTAAATGACGAGTTGATGGGTGCAGCACAGCAACATGGCACAAGTATACATATGTAACAAACCTGCACGTTATGCACATGTACCCTACAACTTAAAGTATAATAATAATAAATAAATTTTAAAAAAAAAGAAAAAAGAAAAAAAAGAAAAAAAATACTTATTTAACATTTATTATGCACCACACATTTTCTTTGTGCTTGTCAAATTACTCACTTAATATTTCTATCATTCTCATTTTATATATGAGGCTATGGAGGCACACAGAGGCTAAGCAACTTTCCTAAAAATCACATGGCTTAAAAGAAAGATCAAGATTTAAACTCAGGATACCTTGCTCCAAATCATACCTTTAACTACTATACTATAATATCTGGCATAGGTATTGCCTATGAACTACCTGCCCATCTAACAGATTTGTTAACAAGATTTTATAATTATAAAGATATTAAAGTTTCCTGTTTTAATAAAAATTTGAGTTATGCATCTAAAACTACAAAATTAATCCTAACATGTCCAATACTAGGATACTATATAGTTAAATAAGTCATTCACCTGCTTTTGTTTGATTTTTCAAAGCAATCAACTTTCATAGATGTTACACTCTCACAAAGCATGTAGTGTTCAACTTTACTTCAGACATGTATGATCAATTAGGTAGATTTCTTTATGGTGGTAGTTAGCAGAAGAGTAAGCAATCAAATAAAATGCTCACTTCTGCACAAATATTTTTAAAAGGAGTGAAAAATCTACATTAAACAAATGGAAAAAAAAAGTTATATTCCTGGAAGTTTGAAAACTAAAAGACACAAATATATTCTTTAAAATCTCTATCTGGCCAAACTGGAAGCATGAATTCTCCCCCAAAATGATATCATAGAAAAAAGAATGTTGTACTGTATTAGAGGGCTTTTAAAATATTTTTATTAAAGGGAATTCAATATTTATGTTAAGCAACTAAGTGTAGTTTGCGGAAGACACATTAGTCTGTAATCAGTGCTAATTTGGGATGCTTATATCATGAGATTGATTTTTAAAAAGCAACAAAAAAGAAAAAAGACTAAAAAATTTAAAATATTAAATGTGGATTCAGTAATTCTACCTGGAATAAGAGCTTACAATTCTAAAAGACTTATGGCCACAGAAACAAGCTTTTTAAAGATCATGTTACAAAAACAAACGCAACACTCACACATACAAAGTGGTGTATTGATAAGTATACAGTAAATAGAGTGAATAAAAACGAAAACTTTTATAATGTTTATAATGTTTATAAAATGTTAAAATATTTTATAAATATTTACCTATAGCTTAGAATAAAATTTTTAGAGACAGTATCATATGCTGATCCCAAGATCACTGTATCTCAAACAATGTTAAAAATGAGCTACTTTGGAAATCTGTTAAATGGAAAATGGTATTCGATGACAAAAAAAAAATAGGTTGAAGTGTTGATACAGACATAGAAGAGGTAAATAACTGAAATAAATCTGAATACAATAATTCCATGATGTGTGAATGGAAAAAAAGCAACTTTTACCAGATAATGCTTTGTAAGGTGAGATTTTAAATAAAAACAGAAAACCAAATTTCTAACTGAATATTATATGTGGATATTACATGATCTGACTTACATGCATAGAAGTTTAAAGTATTAAGTAATCAAAAAACTTCCAGAGGATATTTTTATTGAGAAGGTGGAAATTGTCTTGTATCTTCCATTAGAGGCTGACTTTTATTTTAAATGAATGAAGAAAATGAGGAAGATAATGTAGCTTCAAGGTCCTTAAGATTACCACAGATCACACCAGGATGTTATGGAATGATCTGTTTGGATCAGTAAAATGAACAAAGGGAAATATTTGTTTAATCATTTTAATTATTGGAGGAAGTAATTGAGCCGAAAGATCCCAACCACTTCTTTACTTATTCTCCATGTGACCAATACGGTCTTGACAACACTGATACCAAACTTTTGTAAATGCTATTTACCAAGAAAAGTGGATCTCATGATTTCTATCAAGTTACTTATTTTTATTTTATTTATTTATTTATTTATTTATTTATTTATTTATTTATTTTTTGAGATGGAGTCTCGCTCTGTCGCCCAGGTTGGAGTGCAGTGGTGCGATCTCAGCTCACTGCAAGCTCCGCCTCCCGGGTCCAAGCCATTCACCTGCCTCAGCCTCCTGAGTTGCTGGGACTACAGGCGCCCGCCACCACGCCCGGCTAATTTTTTGTATTTTTAGTAGAGTCGGGGTTTCACCGTTTAGCCAGGGTAGTCTCAATTTCCTGACCTCGTGATCCGCCCACCTGGGGCTCCCAAAGTGCTGGGATTACAGGCGTGAGCCATCGTGCCCGGCCTATTTTTAAGGAAAAAATAGAATATTTATAGTTCTGATTAAGAACTGTTGGAAAGGATCACATTATGTAATTATCTTTCCAAAATCCAAGCAAGACCCTGAATAACTCATTTCATTCACTTATTATGCAAATAATGATTGAGGTTTTACTAAGTACCAGACACTGTTCGAGGTACAAGGGATATAGCAACAAATGAGAAAGGTCAGATAGCTGCCTTCACAGAGCTTATGTTTAAGGGAGAAGAGACAGATAATAAATGCTAAATATACAAATAAATAAGAATGTCAAATACTGAACAGTTCTGGGAAAAAAAAATAAAACAGAATAAGGGGGTAAAAAGTCATTGGGGCAGAAATGAAGGCAGGTAAACTGGGAATAACTCTATCAATTACATTTGAGCTAAGATATAATTGATGAGAAAGAGCCAGGAATAGAAAGAATCAAGTAAAAAGGCCCTAAGATTAGAGTGTTCGAGGTATATAAAACGGTCTGTGTAGTTAGAGCACAGTGGGCAAGTAAGAAATTAATTGAAGATGATATCAGATACAGAAAGGCTCTTTTTATACACTGGGCCTTGTAGGCCTTGGTAAGGAAACTGGATTCTATGCAATATTTAAGGTGGAGCCATAAATGGAATTTAAGCCAATAATTAATATGATCTGATTTACTTTTTTTTAAATAAAAACAATTAATTCTAACATAATTAATATGTAAATAATACTAATCCTTCACAAACTTTCAGGAACAGAATACTTCCCAGACTATCCAATTACCCTATTACCAAAATCAGACAAAGACATTACAAGAAAAGAAAATTACAAACCATTATCCCTAATGAACTTACAAGCAAAAATCCCAACAAAATATTAGCAAAGTGAATCTATCTAGCAACATATAAAAAACTTTTACTTTTGATTATACTTACGACTAAATTGGATTTATACCAGGAATGTAAAATTGGTTTAATATGTGAAAACTGCTTAAAGTAACATGCTATGTTAGTAGAATAAAGGACAAAAATCATATTGATGCAGAAAACTTCTTAGCAAATTCCAACAACCATTCATAATAAAAAATATTCAACAAATCAGAAATAGAAGAGAATTTTCTCAAACCGATAAACAGCAACTATAAAAAGCCTACAGCTAAAATCATTCTTAATGATGCAAGAGTAAATACTTTCCCACTGAGGCTGGGAAGAAGGCAAGGTATTCAAACTCACCAATGCTATTCAACATTTTATTTGAGATTCCAGCCAGTACAATAAAGCAAAAACGAGAGTGAGAAGGGGAGAGAGAGAAGTAGAAGGCACATAAACTGAAAAGGAAGAAGTAAAACTGTTTTTGAATGACAGGTGAAATAATCTTGCATATAAAAAATTCTAAGAACAAAAACTAATAACTTCAGCAAGGTCATGGGCCACAAATTCAAAAAATTAATTTTATTTATATATACTAACAATGAGGAACACAAAAATAAATTAAGGAAACAATTTCATTCACAAGCATCAAAATGAATATAATACTTATAAATCCATTTAAGAAAAGAAGTGGAAGACTTGTAAATTTAAAATTATAAAGCATGTAGAAAGTTCAAAAGAGTAAACAAAAAACAACTGCTAAAACCAAGGTTGTATGATAAAAGATTAATATACAAAAATAAATCACTTTCTTCCATGCCAGTAATAAACAAGTAGAATGTGAAGTTAAAAATCAAATATCATTTTCATCAGCACCCCAAAATTGAAACATTTTAGTATAAATCTAACACAAACATGTGCAAGGTTTTTATGAGAAAAACTACAAAACTGATGAAAGAAGCTATATAAACAGAGAGTTGCTAATATTCATGGATTGGAAGACTCAATTTTGTCAAGATGTCAGTTTTTCCAACATGATCTGTAGATTCAATGCAATCATAATCAAAATCTGAGCCAGTTATTTTATGGATATCAACAAATTGATACTAAAGTTTATGTGAAGAGGCAAAACCTCAGAATAGCCAACACAATATTGAAGGAGAAGAACAAAATTGGAGAATTGCCATTAAGTAACTTCAGTACCTACTACAAAACTATAGTAATGAAGACAGTGTAGTATTAAGAAAACAGTTAAGTAGTTCAATTGAACAGAATAGATAGCCCAGAAAAAGACCCACATAAAAATAATCAACTCATCTTCGACAAATGAGCAAGGCCATACAATGGAGCAAAGACAATCTTTTCAACAAATGATGCTGAACCAACTGGATATCAACATAAAAAAAAATAAATCCAGATACAGACCTTGCACCTTTCACAAAAACTAACTCCAAATGGGTCACAGACCTAAATGTAAAGTACAAAACTTATATAACACCCCTAGAAGATAACATGGGAGAAAATTTAAATGACCTTGGATTTGGTCATGAGTATGTAGATACACCACAAGGGTACAACTCATGAAAGAAAGACTTAATAAGTTGTACTTTATCAAAAGTAAAAACTTCAGCTCTGCAAAAGACACTGTTAATAGAAAGAAAAGACAAGCCACAGACCAAGAGAAAATATTTTTTATAAGATGTATCTGATACAGGACTATTATTCAAAATATACAAGGAGCCCTTAAACTTTAATAATAAGAAAATTAAAAACTGATTTTTAAAAAGTAGGCCACAGACGTTAACAGACACCCCACCAAAGAAAATATACAAATGACAAATAAGAACACAAAAAAATTGCTTCATATCATGTGATTAGGGAAATGCAAATTAAAACAACAATGAGATGCCACTGCATACCTATTAAAATGGCTAAAATCCAGATACTAACACACCAAATGCTAGTCAGAATGTGGAGCAACAGGACCTTTTATTAATTGCTGGTGAGAATGCAAAACGGCACAGCCCTTTGGAAGATAGTTTGGAAGTTTCTTACAAAACTAAACATACATTTATCATAAGACCCAGCAATCAAACTCCTTGGTCTATACTCAAAGAAATTAAAAACTTTATGTTCACATGAAAACCTGCAGACGGATGTTCATAACTGACAAAACTTAGAGATATGAAGATATAATTCAGAAGATAATAAAGATCAGAGTTGAAATAAATGAAATAGAGATATGAAAAACAACAGAAAAGCTTAATGAAACTAAGAGTTCATTTTTTGAAAACATAACTGAAATCAACAAAACTTAAGCTATACTAATAAAAGAAGAGAAGACTCAAATAAAAAAAAAAAAACCAGAAGTGGAAGAGGAGACAATACAACTGATGGAGGAACATGAGAGTCTACTATGAACAATTACATGCCAAGAAATTGAGTACCCTAGAAGAAACAGATAAATTCATAGAAACATACAACACGTCACTCTAAAGCATTAAGAAATAGAAAACCTGAACAGACCTAGGGCAATTAAAGAAACCAAATCAGTTTCTTTTAAAAAGTTTCACTGCTGAGTTCTACCAAACAATTAAAGAAGAAGCAGTGCAAATTCTTCTTAAATTCAAAAATTGAAGAAGAGGGAGTTTCCAAAGTCATTTTATGAAGCAAGCATTATCCTGATACCAAAGAAAAGAAAATTATAGACAAATATTCCTTATGAACATAGATGCAAAAATCTTCAACAAAATACTAGAAACTGAATTTAGCAGCACATTAAAAGGATCACTCACCATAATTAAATGGGATTTATCTCTGACATGCAAGGATGATTCAACAAAATCATATCAATAAATGTGTTACACCAAATTAACAGAATAAAGGACAAAAATCATATTGAGAAATAGATGCAGAAAAATTCTGACATAATTCAACCTACTTTCATAATTAAAACTATCAGAAAATTGGATATAAGAAGGAACATATTTCATCAGAATAGAGACCATACATAACAAATCCACAGTGAACAACATACTTAACAGTGAAAACTTGAAAGCTTTTCCTCTAAGATCAGGAACAAGACAAGAATGCCAGTTCACACCGCATCTGTTCAAAATAGTACTGGAAGTCCTAGCCAGAGCAATTAGACAAGAGAAAGACATAAAAGGTATCAAAATTGGAAAGGAAGAAGTTAAACTGTCTCTGTCTGCAGACCATATGATCTTAAAGACTTCACCATAAAGACTCTGCCAAAAAAAATGCTAGAACTAATAAACATTACTTTATTAGTAAACTTTATTATCCTACAACCTTACTGAAATCAGTAAAATTTCACAAAATGAACAAAAAGAACATAAGAACATAAAGCATTTCTATAATAACAGCAAACTATATTAAAAAGAAATCAAGAAACAATCCCATTTACAATAGTTAAGAAAATTAAAATACGTAGGAATAAATTTAACCAAGAAAGTGAAAGATCTTTACATTTAAAACTAGAAAACTATGATGAAATAAATTGAAGAAAGCACAAATAAATGGAAAGACATCTTGTATTTATGGATTGGGAGATTTAATATTTTTTAAAAGTCCTGGCTACCCAAAGTAATCTGCATCCAATGCAATCCCTAACAAAACTCCAATACATTTTTCACATAAATAGAAAAGCAATTTTAAAAGTTGTATGGAAACACAAAAGACACTGAATAGGCAAAGCAATAGTGAACAAAAAGAATAAAGCTAGAAGCATCACACTCTCTGATAAGAAATATACTACAAAACTTCTGTAATCAAAACATAATGGTGCATAAATTTAAAAAGACACATAGACTAATGAAACAGGACAGAGAACCCAGAAATAAGTCCATGTATTTATATTCAATTGATTTTTTACAAAGATGCCATGAACATACAATGGGAAGAGGATAATGTCTCATAAGTGGTGGTGGGAAAAGAGAATATTCACATGCAGAAGAATAAAGGTTGACCCTATCTCAATCATCTATAAAAATCAACTCTAAATACTAGAAGAAAACATAGTAGGAAAACTCCACAACACTGGTCTGAACAATTTTTTATAGGACCCCAAAAACATAGGCAATAAAAGTAAAAACTGACAAGATTACATCAAACTAGAAAGCTTCTGCAGATTAAAGGAAATAATCAAAGCCGTGAAAAGACAACCCACAGAATGGGAGAAAATATTTGCAAGCCGTGTATCCAGTAAGGGTTAAATATCCAAAACATATAACAACTCAACCCAATTACAAAAAAAATCAAATAACCAGATTTTAAATGTGCAAAAGATATGAACAGATATTTCTCAAAAGAAAACACACAAATGGCCAAGAGACATATGAAAAAACGCTCATCATCATTGTTCATCACATTCACATACACGTTTTATTACAGTATATTTTAATAATTGTTCTATTTTATTACCAGTTATTGTTGTTAATCTCTTAACATGCCTAGTTTATAAATTAAACTTCATGATAGTTATGTACGTATGGGAAAATATATACAAGAGGTTGAGCATTCCAAATCTGTAAATCCAACATCTGAAATGTTCCAAAATTTGACATTTTTTGAACACTGAAATGATACTCAAAGGAAATGCTTATTGGAGCATTTCAGATTTTGAATGTTTGGATCTGGGATGTTCATACAGTAAGTATAACACAATATTCTAAAATAAAAAAAAAATTTCCAAATCCGAAGCATGGGTCCCAAGTATTTCAGAAAAAAGATACTCAACTTGTATATACAGGGTTTGGCACTATCTGCAGTTTCAGGCATCTACTTAAGTCTTACAATATATTCCCTGCAGATAAGGGAGGACTATTATATTCATATCAACATTATATTGTAACCACAAACTGGAAACAATCCAAACATCCATCGAATAATGAGTAGATAAATTAAATATGGTACATCCATAAAATGGAGCACGATTAAGCAAAAAGGAGAATGAACTATGATTACATACTACTATGTGACTAAACCTCAAAAACACTAAATGTTTATAGCAGCACAATTCACAATTGCAAAAATTTGGAACCAACCTAAATGCCCATCAACCAAACAGTAGAAAAAGAAAACGTGGTATATATACACCATGGAATACCAGTCTGGCATGAAATGGAAGGAAATAATGGCATTTGCAGCAACCTGCATGGAGTTGGGGACCATCATTCTAAGTGAATTAACTTAGGAATAGAAAACCAAGTATCATATGTTCTCATTTATAAGTGGGAGCTAAGCTATGAATACACAAAGATGTAAGAATGATATCATGGACTTTGGGGACCGGGGGAGAAGGGTGGGAGAGGGTGAGGGATAAGACTATACATTGAGTACAGCACAGTACAAAATATACTTCTTGGGTGATAGGTGCACCAAAATCTCAGAAATCACTGCTAAAGAACTTATCCAGGTAGCCAAAAAATACCTGTTCCCCAAAAACTATTAAAGTATAACAAAGAAAAAAATTTTGTTTAAAATTTTTAAAAAGCATTATGCTGAATGAAGTTACACACAAAAGACTACATATTGTATAGTCATTTATGTAAAATGTCCAAAAAAAGGAAAATTTATAGAGACAGAAATCAGAAGGAATAGGAATTTACTGAAGATGAGCTTTAGAGAAATGTTTAGGATGAGTGCACCCTAAACATTTGGTGACACTCATGTCACCCTAAACATGAGTGCCATCACACCCAGGCTGGAGTGCAATGGCGTGATCTCAGCTCACTGCAGCCTCCGCCTCCAGGTTCAAGCGATTCTCTGCCTCAGCCTCCCTAGTAGCTGTGATTACAGGCATGTACCACCACACCCAGATAATTTTTTTTTTATTTTTGGTAGAGATGGGGCTTTGCCATGTTGGCCAGGGTGGTCCCAAACTCCTGACCTCAGGTGATCCTCCCTGCTCAGCCTCCCAAAGAGCTGGGATTACAGGTGTGAGCCACCATGCCCGACCTAGGAAGTTTTAATAGTATCTTTCTGAATGACAAGAGATCATCTTGCACAAGTGACTTTGAAAATCTTTTTTCATTACTTATTAATCCACTCCATGCACCCAGAATGAAGCCAGAATTCACATACAGATTTTTTAATAGAAACATCACTTAAAATACCTAAAGAAACAAGTAAAGTAATCTGTAGCAGAGCTGCGCTTATGACTCAGAATATCTCTATTTCTTGGGTGCTTCAAAAATCTGAAGCCAAAGTTTATTTAATAATTATAGATAACTATAATGGCAGAGGTTTGATCATTTCTATTCTAAATTATATCCCAAAATGCAACTTTGTTGTACATACAGAAAGTCATATTGTTCTTTGTCTCTATAATCCATTCTAAATATCATACACTATTTATCCTCTGCTCCATAGATCTTTTAATGACCTTTGGATAAAAGCAATAAAATAACTTGATGATTGTCACACATGCCACGCATGCATAACAGGACATAAATTGAAGGTAAAATGTATTGGTCAAAGCATCTAGCCTGCTTCTCAGTCACTGCATAAATTTTCCCACTGATACACTAAATAGTTAAATACTTACTTTTTTCTTTTTTTCTTTTTTTTTTCTTTTTTTTTGGGGGGGGGGACGGAGTCTCACTCTGTCGCCCAGGCTGGAGTGCAGTGGCTGATCTCAGCTCACTGAAAGCTCCGCCTCCCGGGATCACGCCATTCTCCAGCCTCAGCCTCCCGAGTAGCTGGGACTACAGGCGCCCGCCACCTCGCCCAGCTAGTTTTTTGTATTTTTTAGTACAGACGGGGTTTCACCATGTTAGCCAGGATGGTCTCGACTTCCTGACTTCGTGATCCGCCCATCTCGGCCTCCCAAAGTGCTGGGATTACAGGGTTGAGCCACCGCGTCCAGTCAAATACTCACTTTTTAAAGAATAAATATATAAGATTTCCTACATCTGTATTTTTCATAGTCACCTTATTTTCCTTGTCCTATTAGTAGCATATATTCCTCATTCTCTTGAACAAAGTCCCAATAGCAGCTGAACTCTAGCAATTTTAACTAACCCTAGTAATCTACTTTCAAATCCTTAATCAAAATCTTTTTCTCTCTGGTTGATGAATATTTGCTTGTTCACATTTGTACATTCTGTCATTTAGAGGCTACAAACCTTAAAAATGTTAATCTGCCAATGAATAACTCTTGGGTGTTGATGTTATTAAAGTTAAAGGCAAATAGGGCTGGAATAATAAAAAGTGAATTCTCTCTAATTAAATATTATACTTGTATAAAACTAAATGGCCACTGGGTATGGTGTCTCACGCCTGTAATCCCAGCACTTGGGGAGGCCAGGGCAATCACGAGGTGAAGAGATCGAGACCATTCTGGCCAACATGGTGAAACCCTGTCTCTAGTAAAAATACAAAAATTAGCTGGGTGTGGTGGCATGCACCTACAGTCCCAGCTACTCGGGAGGCTGAGGCAGGAGAATCACCTGAACCTGGGAGGTGGAGGTTGCAGTGAGCCGAGATCACGCCACTGCACTCCATCCTGGCAACAGAGTGAGACTCTGTCTCAAAAAAAAAAAAAAAAAAAAATCTAAATGGCAAACTAATTATTTTAAAATAAAAGCTGTGGGTTTTACAAGTTATTTCCCCCAATTTCAGTGTAACTACTAACTTTGAGAAAGTTTCCTTACATTCAATATTTTGTAGAAATCCATCATAAACTTGAAGATGGTATTTAAGTTTATTATAATTGAAGTAATATCAATAAGATGGTAAAATAAGAAGTCCTAGTTCTCTTTTCCCACAGGGTCACTGAATTAACAGCAACAAACAAAGCAAAAATCCTTTTTGATAATTCCAGAAAAATGTTAAGAAGTTGCAGTACCCCTCATGAGCATAATGCTAAGCACAGCCACATTGAAAAGGGTAAGAAGCGCCATTCTATTTTATCCATGATTGCTCCTCCAAGTCAGCACAGTTTAGGTTGGCTCATGGCTTTTCCTTTAAGGGCAAAGAGAAGAGTGTACATCTAACATTCTGGCTTTTTGGAAGACAGTCCAAGAGACTGGTATCTGTTTTGCCTGACTAAAAGCACCAACAGAACCAGCATAATTTGCATGCCTGGAGGTCTCTCAAAGCGAAAGAAAGTGGGGGAACCATGTGGTGCTGCAGGTAGAGGCTATTATGGCTTGGTACAATTGGGACAAGATTTTCAACTCATGACTACTCCCTTGAGAAGGAGGAAAAAAGTAAACCAGACATTTGGCATTCTGGCTTTTTGGAATGCTGCCCAAGGGACTGGTATCTGTCTCATCTGACTTGGGAAGCTAATGGAAATCTACCATGCTTTGGATGCCTGGAGGCCACTAAGACAAATGAAGAGGAGTACCTTGCTACTGCTGAGATAACCTACAGTACGACTGACAGACATCACAGAGAACAAGAGATTATAAGCTCCTGAAAAAGAAAACAGCAAAGCTCTCTAGTTGGGAAATCATAAACACAAGACTGGAAAAATCACATTCCCCCAAAAAGGATTCAAACCCCCAGGATCTCTAGCTAGGCTGATTGGTGAAGGTCTTTCCCTGAACAAATCCAATCTGGAAAGACTGGAAGAGTTAGCTGTTTTTTCAAATGCATGAAACTCAGCCACACACACACACACACACACACACACACACACACACACACACAGAAATAGGAAAACATGGCAGAACAAACTTAATTAACAAAATTAATCTCCAAAAACCAACTCCAAAGAAACACAGATTAATTACCTGACAAATAATTCAAAACAATTGTTGCAAAGAAGGCAATGATCTACAGAGATAGACAATTACATGAAATCAGGAAAATGACCCATTTCCCAATCCAAAAGATGATTTTTTGAAAACTAAAAAACAAGAGCCAAACAGAAATTCTGAAACTATATAATGCAATAACTGAATTTAACAATTTTCTACAGGGTCCAATAGTAGATTTGATTAAGCAAAAGAAAGATTCAGCAAATGTGTAGAAAGATCATTTGAAATTAATGAATCAGAGGAGCAAAAAAAAAAAAAGAAAAGAAAGAGAGAGAGAGAGAGAGAGATACAGAGACACAGAGGTAGAGAATGAAGAAAAGTGAAGAAAGTCTGAGAGACTTAGGTATACTACCAAGCAGACAAACATGCAATACACAGTTAAGGAGAAGAGAGTAAGAAAGGACACAGAGCTTATATGAAGAAATAATGGCTGAACATTTCCCAAATCTGAGGAAGGAAATAGACATCCAAATTCAAAGAACTCAAAGGAACTTATCCAGAATGACCAAAAAAATACCCATGTAAAGACACATTAAACTCAGCATAAGTAAAAGTCAAAGAGGAATTAAGGAAATGACAGTAGTAAGTTTTTCCTTACAATAATATCTTTAAATGTAAATGGATTAAACTCCCCAATAAAAAGATATGAAGTGACTGAATGGATTATTTAAAAAAAAAAAAAAGATGCAACTATATGCTGTCTACAAAAAACTCACCTTTGATGGAAAGGCAAACATAGCCTGATAGTAAGAGGATAAAAATAGATATTCTATGCAGATGGTAACCAAAAGAGAGCAGAAGTAGCCACACTTATACAGACAAACTAAATTTTAAGTAAAAAACTGCCACAAGAGACAAACAACATGCTCTAATGACACAAGTGTCAATTCTTCAGAAAGAAGTAACAATTAAAATTTTATATATATATATATATATATGCACTAACATCAGAGCACCCAAATACATGAAGCAAACATTGACAAAAATGAAGGGAACAATAGACAGTAACACAATAATGGTAGGAAATTTCAATATCCACCACAACCAGACAGAAGACCAATAAGAAAATAGAGGACATAGCAACACTACAGACCGACTGAATTTAACAGTCATATAGAACACACCATTTAGCAGCAACATAATACACATTTTTCTCAAATGCACTCAGAACATTCTCTAGAATAGATCATGTTAGGCTACAAAATAAGTTAAAACAAATACTAAAAGATGGAAATCTTACCAAGTACCTTTTCTGATCGCAATGAAATGAATCAGGAACAGTAGCAAAATTGGAAAATTCCAAAATATGTAGAAATTACACACCATATACTTAAACAACCAATGAGTCAAAGTGAAATAAAAAAAAATAAGAAAATATCTTAAATGAAAATTAAAACACAACATATCAAAACTTATGGGGCATAGCAAAAGCATTACTAAGGCAGAAGTGTATAGTGGTTAACATTTACATTTAAAAAAATATATCTCATATCAACAATCTAACTTTATTCCTCAAGGAATTGAAAAAGGAAGAACGAACTAACCCAAAGTTAACAGAGGGAAGAAAATAATAAAATTAGAGATCAAATAAACAAAATAGAGAATGAAAAAGCAATAGAAAACATTCATGACTAAGAGTTGGTTTATTAAAAAGATCAACAAAATTGTCATGCCCTTAGAGAGATTAAGAAAAAACAGGGAAGACTCAAATAAATAAAATCATAAATGAAAGAGGAGACATTACAACTGACGCTACAGAAATTAAAAGGATCATAAGAAAGTACTATAAATAATTGTATGTTAACAAAATGGATAACCTAGATTAAATGGACAAATTCCTAGAAATATACAACCTACCAAGACTGAATCATGAAGAAATAGAAAATCAGAACAGATCTATAATTAATAAGGAGATTGACTCAGTAATCTAAAGCCACTTAACAGAAAAGTTTAAGACCAGATGGCTTCACTGGAGAATTTTATGAAATATTTAAAGAATAATTCTTGTCAATTATTCTCAAACTCTTCCAAAAAACTGAAGATAAAAAAAAAATCCAAATTTATTCTATGAGGCTAGCATTACCGTGATACCAAAGCCAGACAAATAAAACTACAGACAAATAACCCTGCAGAATATTGGTGCAATAATTCTCCACAAAATCTTAGTAAACCAAAGTCAACAGTACATTTAAAAAATTATATGCTGTGACCAAGGGTGATTTATCCTTGAAATGCAAAGATGGTTCGACATGTAAAAATCAATAAATGTAGCATAACAAGTTAACAGCACAAAGACCAAAAATTACACGATAATTTCAGCTGATGTAGAAAAAGCATCTGATAAAATTCTTCAGACTTTCATCATAAAAACAAACTAGAAATTGAAATAAATTGGTCACAACAAAGGTCATATAAGAAAGCCCACAGCTAATATCATACTCAGCAAACTAAAAGCTTTTTCTTCTAAGATCAGGAACAAAGCAAATATGCCTACTCTCATGACTTCCACGACTTCTATTCAACATTACTGCTGGACGTCCCAGTCAGAGCAGTTAGGCAAGGAAAAGAAGTAAAAGGCATCCAAATTAGAAAAGCAGCAGCAAAATTATCTCTATTCACAGGTGATATGATCTTATATGTTGAAAACCCCAAAGATTCTGCAAATATATACACACACACACACACACCCACAAACACACACACGACTGTTAGAACTAATAAATTCAGCAAAGTTACAGGATACGAAATCAACATGCAAAAATTAACCAAAAAAAAAGGAAATCAAGAAAACAGCCCATTTACAATAATGTCAAAAAAATACTTAGGAATAAACTTGACCAAGGAGGTGAAAGACTTACATACTGAAAACTACAAAACATTGAAGAAAAAACAAATAAATAGGAATATATCTGTGTTTATGGACTGGAAGACTTCATCTTGCTTAAATTTCTATACTACTCAAAGTGATCTACAGATTCAATGTAATCCCTATCAAAATATCAGTGGCATTTTAAATTATATGTAATAATTATGTGTATTTTGGGAGTACATGTGATATTTTGAAACCTATATACAATGTATAATGAGCAATGCAGAGTAACTGAGACATCCATCACCTTAAACATTTATCTTTTCTTTGTGTTGGAAACATTACAGTTCTTCTAGTGATTTTGAAAAATACAATAATTATTAACTATAAATTCTGTGCTCAGCAGCATTTTTTCAAAGTAGAAAAATATTCTAAAATTACTATGTAATCTCAAAAACCCTAAATAGCCAAAACAATCTTTAGAAAGAAGAACAAATTTGGAAGACTTCCACTACCTGATTTCAAAACGTCTTACAAACTTACCATAACCAAAACAATATGATACTGGCATAAAGACAGACATATAGATCAATGTGTTCAAACAAAGTAGAAAGCTCAGAAATAAACATTCCTGTATATGGTTGAATGAACTTTCACAAATGTGCCAAGACCATGCAATACGAAAAGGATAGTCCCTTCAATCAATGGTATTGGAAAAATTCATTATCCACATGAAAAAGATGGTTATCTGAACCATATAGTGAAATTAACGCAAAAATGTATCAAAGGTCCAAAATGTAAGACCTAAACTATAAACTCCCAGAGGAATACATAGGGGAAAATCTTCATGACAATGGAATGGGCAATGATTATATGAATATGGCATTAAAAACACAGGTAACAGAAGCAAAAAAAGACAGATGGAACTACGTCAAAATTAAAATCTTCTGTGTAGCAAAGAAAATAATTAACAGACACAACCTATGAAATGAGAGAAAATGTTTGTTAATCATAGGTTGGAAAAGGGGTTAATATCTAGAAAATATAAAGAATTCCTATAACTGAAAAAAATATATAAATTTAAAAAACATTTAAAAACAAGCAAAGGACTTTCACAGACATTTCTCAAAAAAAAAAAAAAAAAAAAAAAGGGAATTGCCAAGAAGGATATAAAAGATGTTCAACATCACTAATCATCAAAGAAATCATGATGAGACATGACCCTCACACCTATTAGAATGGCCACTATCGGCCGGGCGCGGTGGCTCAAGCCTGTAATCCCGGCACTTTGGGAGGCCGAGACGGGCGGATCACGAGGTCAGGAGATCGAGACCATCCTGGGAAACACAGTGAAACCCCGTCTCTACTAAAAATACAAAAACTTAGCCGGGCGAGGTGGCAGGCACCTGTAGTCCCAGCTACTCGGGAGGCTGAGGCAGGAGAATGGCGTGAACCCGGGAGGCGGAGCTTGCAGTGAGCTGAGATCCGGCCACTGCACTCCAGCCTGGGTGACAGAGCGAGACTCCGTCTCAAAAAAAAAAAAAAAAAAAAAAAAAAAGAATGGCCACTATCAAAAAAAAAAAGTGTTGGTGAGGATGTAGGAAAACTGGAACACTTGTGTGCTTTTGTTATAGGGATTGCAAATGATGGAACCATTATGAAAAACAAAATGGAGGGTCCTCAAAAAATTAAAAATAGAACTACCATAATGACTCACCAATCCCACTCCTGGGCTTATATCCTCCCAAAAATTACAAAGAGGACCTCAAAGAGATAGTTCCTTACCCATGTTCATTGCAGCATCATTCACAATAGCTAAGGTGTATATACATACGATAGAATATCATTCAGCCTTTAAGAAGAGAGAAATCCTGTAAGATGCTGCAACATGGATGAATCCTGAGACTATCATGCTATGAAATAAGCCAATCACAAAAAGATAAAACTGCGTGACTCCACTTATATTAGGTATCTAAAATAATTAAATACATAGAAACAGAAAGTGAGATGGTAGTTTCTAAGGACTGGAGGACGTGGGAAACAGAGAGTAGTTGTTCGATGGGTACAAAGTTTCATTCGTGCAAGATGAAACTGTTCTAGATATCTATTTTATAAAAATATGCATATACTTAATAATACCATAATGTGCCCTTAAAAACTTAAAAACATAAATTAAAAGAGCCCATTGTAACTGGGTTTTTTTGGCGGGGGGGGGGGCACCAAGATAATGAATTTCACATAACACTAGGAAATGTCCAGAGTCTATTTATATTCAATATAGGTTTCAGATGTCAAGTCATGAAATGTTCTAAATCGTATTTCAAAGCCAAGAAGAAAGTATTTTTAAATTTATCTGATAAGCAACAAAATAAATAACATAGTACTAGATCATAACCCAAAATATGATGTAAACATACAAGAGTCCACGTGAGCATAAATAAATTCTGGAATAAAAGAAAAAACAGGGGGCAAGAGAAGAAACAAATAATCCTTTCAGAAGAATTTCAAGTAATACATACAAATATACTCCAGCCTCCATAAAGTGGAACTTAATCTCCCTCCACTTAAATGTAGGCTGGACCTAGTGACTTACATTCAGAGGACAGAGTACAGAAAGGGAAAATTAGGAACTTTACAGTAAAGAATCCTGGTAAACAATAGCTTAACCAAGTGACCACGGTTAACATCACTGGTGATAAAATATGTTGATATTAGATACCCTCTGATACAATGCAATGAGAAAGGCACTTAAACTTATGTGACATTCTTCACAAAAAGAAACATAAATCCAATCTAACCAAGAGAAAAACATTAAACAGACTCAAATTGCAAGACATTCTACATAATACTTGACAAGTACTCTTCAAAACTGTCAAGATCATGAAAAACAAGGAAAAACTATGAAACTGTTGCCAAGCAAAGGATACTATGAAGACATGCAACAAAATGCAATATGATATCCTAGATGGAATCCTAAAACAGAAAAATATCACTAAAGAAAAACCAGTCACATCTGAATTGAGTGTGTAATTTAATTAATGATAGTATATTGTTGTTAACCTCTTAGTTTTGTCAAGTGAACCACAGTTATGGAAGATGTTAATATTAGGGACAACTAGGTGAGAGGTACATGGGAACTCTCTACTACCTTTTCAACCCTTGAATAAATCTAAAAGTACAATATTCCAAAATAAAAGTTATATAAAAGTTATCTTATGAGTATCTGAACATGTGTTAAAGAGCTTACTCAAAAGTGACAAGTTGATAGTCTCAATACCTGAATGATGTAGTGTTTAGTAACATAGTCTTTGAAGACAGAATACCTGACTTCTAAACTAGATTCAACCCCTTAATGGCTATGTGACCTTGGGAAGCTTAATTTTCAGTGTCTCAGTCTCTCCACAGGTAAAAAGGGGTAAGAAAAGTATGTACCATATGATTTCTGTGAGGATTAAACGAGTTAATTTATTAAAGTATTTATTATAATGTCTGTTTGTAGAGCAAGCTGTCAATAAATGTAAGGCCCCATTATTATTATCTTGAAAATACATCACTTTAACACATAGCACTGGCAGTAGGTACTCTTGTTAGTGCTTTACATCCATAGCTTTCTTGCTACTTTTCTCAGCGCCAAATAAAAAATGGCTTTCTTTAAGAAAGGTGTGAAAGAAATTAATGTATTAGAGGCATTTGGTCTCCTGTGGGTGTCCCTACAACCACTACTAGTAATATAGCTCATCTGCATGGTGCTTGACTTTTCAAAGGACTTTATTGTGCCTTACTTTGATCCATTCTCATGACACACTTCCACAAGAAAAGAGAAATCAGATTTTATCTTCAACTTATAAATGAGTAAAATAAGCCCTCATGAGATTAGATTCCCACAGCTGGCTAGTGGTAAAGCTGAGTGAAATCAGGGATTTTCTTTCAATGTCTCATGAACTCTTTTGTGGCTTAGTTACAACCTCTACACATGAAGTCATCCAAAAGTATCTCACTATCTCACACTAGGTGGCCTTAAAATTAGTGATTCAAAGCTTCCTTAGAATCATCTAAATACATCAAAAAGAAAACAACAAACAAACAAAAAACAGTAAACATGGATGGGCTCCAACCACTTGGTTTCATTTTTGTCCCTCACATGACTGTCACAGAAATGTTCTGTCTTTCTCTGCTTTGGATTTTCTTCCCTTCCTAAGTAGGGTTACATATGTATAATTCTCTCTGACTCCACCACCCCAGCCTACCTCCCTGCCTTCTAGCTTCAGAAGTCCTAGTCATTAAATCTTTGGTCATACAGTGCCATAGTAATCCATGTGTCTGCTCTCGATCTATTTGAAACCAACCTTTGGAAATGGGTTTCGGAAAGCAATCTCGTAACTCTACATAGAACTCTTCTTGTAGCTACAGAGTCCTACAGACATTACCTAGACACTCCAAAACGAGAAGATCAGAACGTAACTGTATTTTAATCCCTTTACTTGTTTTAAGAAATGTGAGACAAAAATGTTCCAAGTTATTGAGGATCCATTTGATTCCACAATAGCTAAATAAACCACCACTTATGAGCAAATTATATTTCAATAGCTCATTTATAAGGCACATATTTGGAGAGATTATTTCATAAACATTTGCTCAATAGCAAGCCAACCTGAAAAGGCAGATTTTATATAATGTACTGGCAGAGTATTTATAAGAGAGGGGAGAGAGCATGCAGTCTTGAGTGAGGCAGACTCGGATTCAAATCTTAATTCCATAATTTATTAGTCAAGAGACATGGAGCATGTTATACATTCTCTCTGAATTTCTGTACAGGTGGAGTTCTAAAGCATACATCACAATCATAAGAATAAAAGAAAGATTAACTAAAGCTAACAATTGTTGAATGATTATTTAGTGGCAAGCATTAAGTCAAGGATATCCATTATCTTGCTTAATCCTTACACCAATCCAAAACAATAGTTCCTATTAATACACATTTTTAAAAATGAAGCCCTATGGAGTGTCTATGAGGATTAAATATAAAACATCTATCATATGACCAGGCAAATTCTTTTTCTTTTAGAGTAAGAAGAATCTGATCTACCAAGACCATAAAATTTGTCATTTCAAGATTGTGAACTCCATGAATCTAGGCATTGTGTCGATTTTATTTACTGCTGTATTCTCAGCCTCTCCAGGAAAGCATAATTATTGAATAAATGCACAAATGAATGAGTTAGTTAATTTTCAAGAGGCAGTAGTATTTCAGAAGTGTTACTAAAATATCTAGAGCACTTTTTTAAGTTCCTGGAAACATGAAAGCTTCTACACAGCATACATAAATTTGAAGAGAAGTATCTCTTCATCTTCTGAGACTTGAACTGACTTTTCCTCATCAGCGAACATTAAAGTATTAACAAGGTATGACCCTCTTTTTCTTTATCTTGTATAGTCTTTCTCACCCTCTGAGTCTAACTTTCTTTTTTTTTTTTTTTTTTTTTTTTTTTTTGAGACGGAGTCTCGCTCTGTCGCCCAGGCTGGAGTGCAGTGGCGCGATCTCGGCTCACTGCAAGCTCCGCCTCCCGGGTTCCCGCCATTCTCCTGCCTCAGCCTCCCGAGCAGCTGGGACCACAGGCGCCGCCACCACGCCCGGCTAGTTTTTTGTATTTTTAGTAGAGATGGGGTTTCACCGTGTTAGCCAGGATGGTCTCGATCTCCTGACCTCGTGATCCGCCCGTCTCGGCCTCCCAAAGTGCTGGGATTACAGGCGTGAGCGCCCAGCCCTGAGTCTAACTTTCAAATAAAAGTATTTACGTCACTTATTTCCATTTTCCTCAAATCTAACGCCTAAATACTCAACATTAACATTTACAGAATGTAATACTCTTTAAATATAGCAGAATTATCTGGTACCTACAAGTCCTGAAATTTTCCATAGGACTATAAAGCCAACCAGCTCACGTATCTTGCTGCATCAAGTTAGGTAACACTTTTACATATATTTTCTATCTTCCAAACTTGGAAACATCTTTTATCTACTTTCCTCTCTTCTCCCATTCCATGTGCTTATATATTTCTTAATCTTTTGTCATTTTAATTGGGTTTCACAAATTGTTTTCAACCCACTGTGTTAAACTGGAAGCCCATAGCATCCACAATAGTTTGTCTTTATTTCTGGGTTTAGTAATTCAGAAGTTGTTATAATTTGGAGTATAAAACTGATGCACAAACCTACACCATCCTCCTTTAATTCACCTATAGTAGCATCTATAAGGGGACATACACAGAGTAAGATTGCAACAGATGCCCTTGCAGATGAATAGATGGAGAAGAAAGTACAGAAATGAACAAATGGGAGAATAAATATATCCTAAAACTTTTCCCAGATTTAAACTAAAAATTCTACAGAACCTTAAACATTATCTTGTACAAACCCCATCCAAAGAAGGAATCCCCTTTAAACTATCCCCAGTACTCACCTATTCTCTACTTGAACAATTTCGTGAATAGAAGTTCACAACCCTACTAGATAAACCACTGTGGGGTTTTTTTCGATTTCATTGTTTAAACCTCTGGGTTAATCTCTAGGATGGCAAGACGTTCAGCAGAGACAAGCACCAGGGCACCACCCTCCTGAAATGACCATGCAGAATCTATTCTAGCAAGGATAGGGCCAGTACAGCAGCAGATACAACCAGACTCCAGGGACAGCAAATTCTATTAGCAGTACGCAGGGTCCAGGGTAAGTACTGTCAGGGGTACAAGGTGTCATATCTGCATCCAACAGATCGTTCTGAGAAATAATTTTAGGATTTGTTCCTGTCTACAGAGCCCACAAGCCTGGGTCTCTCGTCTTTCCAGAGATTCCTTTTAATATCTGTTTAATATAATATCTATTATCCTTTTAGCAAATTTCTATTCTGTTTTAAATTAGCCAGTCAGGTTCTTTTGTGTGGATACAAATCTCTGATTAATGAAAGTATTTAACTTTTAAATAGCAAATTCAATAAAAATAAAAATATCTAAACAAAAATGAAATTGCTTTATGAAAATATTACCAAAAAAATGTTAAAAGCTAATATCAACATTGGGATCTGAATCCCTTCACAAGACATCAGTTTCTCAGTGTGAAAGAAGCAGATTTGTCCTTTAAGTTTTTCTTTTCCCAGAGCACTGGTGCTTTATTTAGTAAATTTCTCCTTTGGAACTAGGAAGCATGAAAGAGGCCCATTGCCAGGAAGTGAGCAGTGTACTCCCTTCTAATAACACTGTGGTGGGAGTCGATTATTGTAGCCCAGCTGCTCAATGAGTAGAAAATGAGGATTGATGGCCTATTCAAACAGTTGAGGCTGAATTATTATTTGAAAGAGGAGCAAATATTTCTCCCAAGTACTCTTGGATTTTACTAAAATAATTAATGCTAGTTATATAGCTCTGAAATAATATAAAAATTAATAACAAAACTTTACATACAGACATAGCAGAGTTTATTGGCCAAGTAAAAAAACCCATCAAACCTCACTTCTCATTTTTTCTAGTCTAATACATATGGTAAAAACATGAAATCACTAGGATTTATAAAGGCAGGTTTGGCAGACTTTTTCTATTTACTGGGACTGTGAGCTATAAAATTGAATTTGGGGCCCTATCTCCAAGAAGAAGTTATTAGTTCTCAGAATAACTGCATGTTAGTGGATCAGGCATAGATAAAAGATTTCCATTATGACTGTTTTTAGCTATGATTTACAGTGGCCTACATTGTTTTATAATGACTTTCAATTTTGAAAATGTACATCTACTGTTAGTTTTATGGATGTAGTCACAATTGATTGTGGGCTTGAGAGATTGATCCTTCTAACTCAGTAACAAAAAAGAAAAGTTTTTAATGTACAATAAATAGACATTCTAGATACATTTACTAGCATGTCCTTTGTATAATTTTCAAAGGAAAATAGATACAGAATTTTTTAAATAATTGCTTAACCGTTTATTCCCTTTAGTTAGATTCCGGAGTAAACTGGTGAATAAAGCTTGCTTGATATAGAGCTCTAGTCCTCTACCTGTTCACAATTCTGAGATTACCTACTCATTTGTGTCCCAGTGAAAATGAAAAATGTCATATACTCAATTGCTAAGGAGGACTTGGTGTAGAAGTACCATTAAGTAATGAATTTGACAAAAAGAAACCAACCAAGACATCAGTTCTTGATGTATTTCGCCCATCTTTTTTCTCTAACTCATAACAAGGCAGATGTGCCAATGATTTCAACCAGTCTTGGAACCCATCAGAGCATCAAGCTTGAAACCCATACTAAAAGTTTCCTAACCCTGCCTACCACCCCTCCCAAACCGTTCTACTGCAAACCCACCCCTACCCACATTTCCTACTCAAGACTGGTCTTTACTCCAAATTAGACATGACTAAAGCCAAAGGATATATCTGGACCCCAAATCACATCCCTCCCTGCCCTTCACCATCACCATCTTAGCTTGTTCATCTGCCTAGGTTCTTTCTCCTTAATTTCCAGAGAGTTGACAAGACTTCTACTCTGGTTCCTTCCTCCACAATTGAAGCCCACCAAAACCATATCCTGTTTGGCTCAAGTAGCTTGTATCTTTCCTAACTTTTCTCCATCCCCTTCACTGAAACAAGATCTACCTATAATATAGTGTCATTTTTAATTTTTTTTATCCTTGCTTAACATAATGATCAAGAAAATTTAAACATAGTGATTTAGGTAAATGAGTAAATCAGATGAAACATAATATTTTATCATTATTATATAATAACAGTGGTAAGCCACATTTATATTACTCTAAGCTTCCTTGTCCAATTATTTTCATAAAACTGGAAAGGAAAAACTAACATCTATTGAGGGCCTATCATTTAGCAACTCTGTGCCAAAGAGATAAACAGTATTAGTTCTTTCCCTTTTATTTTCATATGAAAACCAAAACAAAGAAAGAAAAAAGTAGGGAAGGAAGGAAGGAAAGAAGGAAGGGAGGGAAGGAGGGAGGAAGGGAGGGAGGGAGGGAGTCCACAACCTAACATAATTCCCCAAACAATCATATTTGGTAAAAGTGCTGAGCCAGGATTTGAATCAAGGTCTGTGTGAGCCAAGCCATTATATATCTTAAAATGTATGATACCACCTTAAAATAAAATTTTTTGGTCTGATAATAGTAAAGATTCTCTGCTTATTTTATAAAAACACCAGCCATGCAAGTTCTGGTGAGTCACTATTATTTTACATAAAAGGTATGTGTTGTTCCTATTTTGCTATTGAGAAACTTGATTTACACAGAGGTAAATAATTTGATCTAAATCACACAGTTTGTTAATGGCAAATTCAGATTAGAAACTCAGATCTTGTGGTATTTAATTCCATTACAAAAATGATTACACAAATGGAACAGAAGGTATTCATTCAAGTCATATATTTCATATGATTTGAAAGTGAAGGCTGGGTGCAGTGGCTCACGTCTATAATCCCAGCACCTTGGGAGGCTGAAGCATGTGGATCACTTGAGGGCAGGAGTTTGAGACCAGTCTGGCCAACACAGTGAAACCCAATCTCTACTAAAAATACAAAAGTTAGCCAGGCATGGTGGCACACGCCTGTAATCCCAGCTACTTGGGAGGCTGAGGCAGGAGAATCACTTGAACCAGGAGGCGGAGGTTGCACTGAGCCGAGATCACCCCACTGCACTGCAGCCTGGGTGACAGAGCGATCCCCTGTCTCTAAAAGGAATAAATAAATAGATAAATAAACAAACTGTTAGTCCAATCTCATCTTACCTAGAATGGTAAAATTAGGATATTGCTCATTGAAATTGCTTGACCGTATGTTAAAATTTGCTAAAATTAATGTTTATTCACTTCCGAATAGAAAATCTCATGAAAATATTTCCATAGGTGATATATAAAGTACTTGTCCTTTTATTTCTTCTTATACTAATGGGCTCCAAATTATTTGCTTTGGGGAAAAAAAAATAGAAAAACAAATAAATAAAATAATGTATAATGAGAAGCTGAACCAATGATATCAAAGCTCTCTGCCAGTTTGATCTTTAAATGTCCATCTTTTTCACTCTAAGGGTACCTAATACTACATAAATAGACACCAATAGCAAGAGACAAATGTAGTTCACTATATTCCATGTAATCAATTATACTGAAGGCTAGAAAATTCTAAATTATTTTGAAACCACCACATGCTACACATCCATGCATCACACACAACACACACACACACACACACACACACACACACTTCTTTTTAACTTGTAATTTTTTTTTCCAACACTGCAACTACAATATACGTTGTGAGGATACAGGAAGAGGTGTTTTCAGACATCAAAAACTTTGAGACACAAAAGAATTGTCAAAAAAAAGAAAAAAGAAGAAGAGCATTCTCTGAGGAAAAAAATAAAAGATTTATTTATCAGACTTCTCAAGTGTTTGAGACAAAAGCTAAGAATAGCATTTAACTGATATTTTCAGTTATTGCATTAAACATATTTTCATATGTTAACATTTTATTAAAAAGTAAGACTTTTTAAGGATTAATTTAATATTTCCCACATGCTATATGGCAAAGTTGATGTCTTCAGGTGAATTATCAATGACACAGACTTCTCAGAAAATGAAAATCAAATGAATTCTCAGTCTCTAGAGTAGTTTGGTGTTAAAATTAAGTCACACATAGATAAATTTACTCATGACTTTATTGCTATATTTCAAAAACTCCTTTGATAGTTTAAGACTATGCCAACATATTTTTAAAAATTAGTCTATAGTTATAAAAGATTTTTATGAACTAATCAACTGAACAAATTATTTTCATACATGTTATGGTGAAAAAGTGGCCTGTAATCAAAATCCAACGCTGCCTAGCACAGGCACATTGTGCATGCCATCTAATTTTTCTGTAAATCAATATATTTATTTAGAAATTTAATAATATTAACCCATTTGGTTTTATTGTCTTCTCAAGATTATTGTGAAGATTAAATATGGCAAAATGCATGATAAATTATAAAGCATTTATAAATTATCAGCATATCCATTATGTTATTTTGTATGTGTCATAATGATCCATTAAAATGAATTATTTACAAGAAAACTGGAAGTTTATTATCTTATCCAAATGTCTTGTGTGGACTATGAGTGCATCCAGCTCAGCATTCTGCCATTAATTCAGAATCCTATAAAGTGGCAGTGATGAAAAGGACATAATCTACAAGAAAACTCATCTAGCAAGTTGGCTTACCACTCACCAGCTATAAGGAAGTTGAAATTTGGGAAAAATAAAAGTTGAGAGTTTGAGAGAGAAGTGTAAGATCTGGGGAAAGGAAGTGGGACAACTTAAGTAAATCAAGAATGTTTGGGTGATTTATATTATACTACCGTTGTATGTTTGCCCAGCAAGGACTTTTTTTTAAACCAACTCTCAAAAAATTATTCACCCTTTAAAAATTTTGACTATACGATTCAATCTGCTTTCCAACCAGTAATGCTCAATGGTCTGACAGTTTTTTTTTTTTTTTTAAAGTATAAAAGGCATTTACAACTGAACTGCATTGAAGTTCTTTCCCCTATTTCTTACACCACATCCAGTTAATTGCTCTTTAACATGCTAACAGAAGGATAAGCTGGTACATAATAATTCAGGCATGCACCGATCCTATAATGCCAGGAACTCAGGAGCAGCATGAGAAAACATCAGATTTTTGGCATGTGGGCTAGATGTTTAAATCTGCATAGATTCGAGCCAATTAGACTTGTCAGACTCCAATCCAGTTGAGAGTGACCCCTGATGGTGGAAAGACATGTGGGACAAGCCACAGAAAAGCTTGCAAATGTCAGAGAGGCCAAAAGGTGCCCCACTGGCCTCAAAACTATTAATTAGCAACCAGCAAAAGCACTACCAAAGAATCGCTGCCCCAGCACTCCTCCTCCAGAGGTTGCTGCTACTCGGCCTCATTATCATCTGGATGGAAAACAACACCCTTTCCTGGGAGCTCTCGGCAACACTCTTATTGATTAAGTTCCCACAGTGTTAAATCATTCTGTAGCTTTCACTCCAATCTTCCCACCCCTGAATAATAAAACCTTCAAAGGATTTACTGGGATGGAGAAGGAAGTGGGGGCACAAGGAGAGAAGCACTACAACATACTGTTTATATAGTGCCCACAGTGTCAGCATAAATCAGATCCCAGGAAGCGTTTAAAAGACAACATGCAAAATGAAGTTAATCTGAATTTTCTCTTGTACTAAGGTATGATTTCCTTTAAAAATATATATATTTCAACTATTTCTAAGATGTGTATGCCAAATAAAATCATGACACTAAGTAATATTTCTACAAGTCCTCAGTGATCTTATTTGATTGGGAGATCACAAATGTCTGATAGACGAATGCCTATTCCAATATGAATAGCAAAATATTTCAAGGGGGTAGAGATGGAAGCAAAAAGCCAGAGCAACAACTTGAATCTCATGAGAAAAAAATTTGCATAAACTTTCACTCCAAATAACCTATTCTTTCTTTCAGTTACAGAGTATTTCTATTCAAACACAGAGGAAAGCAAGAAAATAATGTCAGTGATGTAATAGATTCACTTATTTAATTCATATTGTATAATAGTGAACATCAGTTTTTTCACCTGTAAAAAAGAGTTTATAACTACCTTGCAGAGTAAATGTGAGGATTAAATAAGAGTTACATACAGTAAGTGCTCAAAAAAGTATAGTTGCTATAGTTAGTATCCTTACTATTATAAAGCAAATCACCAGTAACTTGCTTACTCTCCAAAGCAAGCTGTTTCATCCATTGGATCTGCTTGAAGCAATACATGTACACTCCAAGTTATTTCCAGTTTCCCACAGAGAAATAATAAAATAAATGTTAAGTGGACATAAAAGATCTATATTTATTTGGTTTCTCAGCTAGCTCTCCCTAATAAACTGCATGACTCTGACTCAGAAAGACCATAGCTTTTGCCAAAATAGGGAGAGACATATTCAAGGGAAAACAGGGTATCTAAGTTGGACAGAGAGGAGATCTAAGTTGGACAAACTTGGGTCCAAGTTCAACATGTTGTCCAAGTTTTTAGATGGCATGCTCTGGCCTTCTGAGCTAGAAACTAGTAAATAAGCTGGTGAGCTTTTAGGTAGGAAAATGTATTAATTTCATTTGATTATTTAACTTTGGTTAATAGTATCCCACAACTACTACATTTGGCAATTGGGAAGTCCAAGGCTGTGGAAAAACACAGTGATAATTTATGCATTTGTTAAGAAGTTAAGATCTACGTTATGGTTACATAAGTGAGGCCATTTTTAAATATTTTTTGACTCATCCTCTATGTGCCCTATATCACATTAAAAAAAAAAAAATTGTGGTCTGAACACTCTGGTAGCGGGAAGAGAAAGGGGACAGTTTAAATTTAGTGGGTTTAGAAATAAGCAAGAGACAGAAAATGAATTTAAGATTCTTCAAGTGGAATGTCAAATACAGCACATGGTTCTCAAAAGAAAATGTTTAATGCAATATTTAGCAATATAAAATCAAAATTAAATTATTGAAATAATAGTCTGCTCAGTAAAGGAGAGAGGCCACTCTGAAAAGTAGAGGGGGTTAAAGGAGACCTCAATTATATGAAGAACTTTGGAATCAAAGGTAGAATCAAATATAAATTGTCCTATTAACACTCAATCCTTTATGGATACTCCATTCCTTCCATTGAACTTACAATTGCTATACATGTGACTTCATGGAATGTTAGGTGCAGGACAGCAATATCATCATTAAAAAATGGAAACAAAAATGCTCAATAATGTTAATCTACACTGATAAACTTTATATTTTAATAGAAATTATTACGTGGACTAAATCATATTGGAAGTCAATTTATGATTTACAGTGCCTAACAAATGAAATGGTAAAATTATTTTTGAATGGATATTTGTTATTACTGTGTTGAATATTAACTGCAAGTTAAAAAAGCATTCTTTCTAGAAATGTTGACTGATGACAATAGATAAGTGGACAGAAACCACAGCTAAAGTACAAAAAGATATGTTGCTATTCTGTGTCCAATTTACACACAAATTAAAATACTTTGGCTCCCAGTCTACATTATTACAGAAGACTTTACTCTTCAAGTTTACACATTCCAATCAATTCCATGATTTTCTTTTTTTAAAAAAACATGGTAAGATTTCACCTGTAAACACAGTGGGATTGATTATACAAGAAACTGCATGGAGAAGCAAAATGCCAAAATATATTCTAGGCTTCACTACACACCTCTTGCAATATTGAACACTTTCTAGTAGTAGGTCTACATTCTCAGCCACGAATATGGAGAGACCAGAGATTATTTTCATTGGGGAAAACAGTGTTCCCTGTTCGTCCCTCTGACTCTTCCAGTAGACTTATTAATGCCAACAAGTCACAGTGGGAACAATTTGAAGACAAAACCTACCTAGAAAAACACTCATCACTAAATATAGTTATTTATTGAAAACTAAATTATGTTTTCTTTAAGCCTATAAGTTTAATGTGCTAATTATATAAACCATAAAAGACAAAAGGAAGAGAAGAAAATCAGGTAAAATCAGCACCAAATTCATGAAGTTAGTGAACTCTAATCCAATGAGGTAAATTAACCAGCCACATGATCTCCATCACCTACTGTCCAATTTCCTGATACATCAGTCATGGAAAATGTGGACATACACCTCCCGGTGACAGTTAGAGCATCTGGCCACTGCAGAATTATCCAGAGATGGTGTGAGCCCAAATGCAGGAATACATAAGAAGCCATCTTGTAGATAAAATTATATTTCAATGGAGCTGGCACTTCCCTCTCCATACCACACTACATCACAGCACACTGCACTACAGACACACTTATATGCACACCAAGAAAAAAACATCCTAAACAACATTCTGGGAGACCACTTTTCCCTAATACTGAAGCCTAGGCTGTTTCCTCAAAATCTTGTTCTACATCATCAGACTGAAACTCTTGCTGGGAAGGATGAAGATAATGGCAACTCCAACTGAGAGGCCATTCACACTACTCATAATTATAGAACAGGATCGCAGTAGTTAGAAAATGGGTGGGGGACCGGGGAGTAAAAGAGGAAACCATTCAATCTCAAAACCCATTTCTTGCCAAGACTGAATACTAGGTCTTAACAGAAGTTCAAATACCTATATTTATCTATCACTTTAGTGAGAGCTGATTTGACAACTCATTTCATTAATTTAATTTAAAAGAGCCGATCCCAAGTAAATAATTATTTAACTAAGGTTTTAAAACTAATAATCACTATAGTTTTCTTTAAAATCAAATTCCCTATAATAATTTCACAGTATGAAATGGTATCAATTAACAAAGCTTGGTTATACTTGTCTCTTACGATGCAAGGAAAATTCTAACTAAATAACCTTGTATTACTGCTTCACCTAGAAGCCATCAGCATTGTTTTTGCTCCTTCAAGTAAACTTGGACTAACAGAATAGAAATTATAAATATTATAAACAGAAATAGAAATTATAAACTATTTGTAGTCAGTCACATTCTTGGAGTTCATCAAAGAAAATCCTGTCCCCACTCAAACAAAATCCATCTATTAGAATCAGAGGTGAAATTTCCCTTCAGGTACTCAAAACTTCAGTATGTTCATATTAGCACTATAATTTTTTAAAATTGCGTTTTTAGTCGACTCATTTTATTTATCAAGAGTGCTAAAATTTAATTGGAATAATTCAGTACTACGGCAGAATTACTACTATTAAACTTTGTATATCAAAAAAGCAAAAATATTTCAAAATGAAAACCAGAAATAGAACTGATGCAAATCTCATTTTATATAAGCTAGTGATAGTAAACTAGTTTACAATGGGATGTTGTAATAACTGTTGCTAGATAGTTTTTATTACCAGGTGATGAGTCAAGACTCAACTGCCAAGAAACTAAAAACGAGAGAGATGAAGGTACCAGCTGTTGTCAAATTTTTCTATTACAAGTTACCTAAGGACCTAAGGTTTCATTTTTGCAACATTTTGGCAAGCATATCCTGTCTCTCTTTAATTTCCATTGCAACTCACTGTGATAGGTTTATGTAACAAAGTGATGGAATGCTAACCCCTACAACAGAAAACAATGATTTTTACTCTTGTTAATAAAAACTAGGGTTTTAAAAAAATTTTTTTTAGTAATTTATTTCACTGTCACTAATGGTCTTATGATAATAATCATAGTATATAATCTGACACAACTGCTCTTAGAGAAATTTCTAGCAAAGGACTGCAGCCTCTGTGGGAGGTAACTGTCGGAATTATCTTAAACCACTACCTGTCTTCCGCTACAATAGAAAAGGCCTTTAATCAAAATAATCCTTTTTCAAAAGAGCAACTTTTCTCCCTCTGCAATTCACTCATCTTAAAAGAGCACTATAGCTTTTGTGCATAACTTAATTCATTCTTCAAGACAAGTACAAAATTTGTCACTGACATTTAGCGCCAGCCGTAGGCAATGGATAAAATGAACTAGTTAGCAATTTAACCTGTAAAAAAACAGAGTGGGATGAACAATTTTCTACCATCAAAGCAAATGGCTAACATTTAGCAGGATTTTATTTTTATTTTTCAGCCCATCCCATCTTCAAGAAGAAAGAAGTCAGGCTAACATTTTTTCAGGGTCCTAAATCTTCCTCTCAGCCTATTCCTTTAATGGTTTCAAGTAAATGACTATCCAGAGGATAATTAGGCACTGTGCTGTCGCATCGTGTCAGGTCACAGCTGGATTTAGTCAGCATTAACCTTTGGGGAGAATTGGAATATCAGTATCATTTAAAATTAAAGACGTGTAAGCAGGCATTTCTGGAGATGTTAGAAAAGTAATTGTCTGTAAATTGTTTGACCTTGAGATTTAATTGCATGCACAACACACATTCTAGCAAGAGCCTTGGACTGTCTTCATTCTTTTACCTCCAAACCTCTCACTTCACAGGGCCCATTAGGCTACCTGTGGCTTTTTCAGTAAAATATTAAAGATTTTGGCCTTCAATTTAAAACAAAACCTTTGAAGCATTGCTCAGTATACTAAAAATTTAAAGCAAACATGCTTATCAATCAGAATACCAATTTTACTACATATTTTTAAAAGCATACATACTATAGTCATGTTTGAAAGCTAAGTTTAAATCTCATCCAGCCCCCTTCTTTTCTGCTAACAAGTTTGCATATTTTGCCTTATTCCCTTTTTCCCTAATGAGACAGCTTATGCTTTCAAAGTCCCTCAAGCTAGGCAAATCTCTCCACCGCTTCCACTGTTAATAATGAAACTTCGTAATTATACAAATCCAAGGTGGCCAATCAGCTTTCCAGGCTGAGCCTTCGGGTACCTCATAAATTATTCATGTGACACTCAGGCCTGTGAACTCACTTGCTTATATTAGAAGCCTAATTAATATTTAATCACACGTGCAGAGGGTACTTGGAGCTGCACTGTCCCTGAAAGAAGGGTAAATATAAATGTGTATATGCCTCAATGTAAATCTCATTCAGTAGAAAGAGGAAGTGTCGATGGACATGCAGAAGTGACCGTGAAGCACACTAGGTATTATCTAGGCAGTATGATTCACCTCTATTGAGCCTACTACATACCAGGCACTGTGTAGGACCCTGAGAAGAGGAAGTCGCAATCCCATCCCCCACAGCTCCTACGAATCCTTTCTTTCCAATCAAGGGATTTCAAAATTTTGACAGGTAAATATTGTCTTTTCAAATTTTAAATAGAAAAAAAAATTGAACATAGTTATCCATCAGTCTAGAAAGGGATAATATGCATCCATATTATCAAAGGATATTTGGCTTTGGATAGTTTTCATTTTGTTTCTTAAAAGGCAGCAATACTGTTAAACAACATGCAGAATACCTCTGTAACCTTTTCTGGGATTTCACTGTATTTTTTCTCCAGGGGAATGAGTTAGAAAAGAGAGCCAAACATTATCTGGCTTGGCAGGCTTACAGATGACTACTGTTTAGTGGAATTATGCTATGTTGTACTACGAAAAATAAAATATGTTCTTTCAAGGGATGAGGTGAGAAAAAGACCGATAGCTAATCATGGTACATCAGAAGTCTGTGAGATGATGAAACAGACACTGAGAAAGAAGCATGAGCTGGGTCCACAGACCTAACCGTTGCATAGCACTGGCACTGCCACCCTGTGAGATCTCTACTCCCAGATTACATGGCTTTGAAAGTACAGTCAGTGGCATTGTTTCTAAAGGTCTCTTCTGTCTTTGATGACATCTCTGTTCTACCAGAAATGACTGTATATCTTTCCCCTGGAGCCACTATGCCACAATCTTCACTGTCTGCAACAGCACATTAAGAGTCAATAAATAAACAAAGTGTATAGTTCTTTGGGCAGTTATATTGTGTAGCCCCAATACTTCACAAAATGATTGTTCTGGGACCCATTAGTGGGTGTCACATGATGTGATGGTATTCCTTTAACCAAATGCAGAAATGGCAAAGAGTGACAGATGCAAAATGATATCACTGACAACCCTGTTATTTGTTTGTTTGTTTATTTATTTATTAGAGAGACGGGATCTCACTCTGTCACCCAGGCTGGAGTGCAGTGGCACCATCATAGCTTACCATAGCCTCAAACCCCTGGCCTCAAGCAATCCTCTGCCTCAGTCTCCCAAACTGCTGGTATCACACACATAAGCCACCTCACCTAGCCCACCCTGTTATTTTATTTTACACCCTAAATTAGGATGTGCCCAAATGGGGTCTTGATAGCTCAGAGTTAACAGTTAGTAGAAATAATGGTTGCAAACACCTAATTAGGACTCCTACTAAAATTGCTTCTTCCTAGCCAATAGGAACACTTCTACAGATTTGAGGAACATCCATGATAAAATCCTGTTGCCTTTATCCTGGTTTATCTCAAATAACCTCACCTAATCTTCTGAGTTCCCAAGGGCACAACTGTTAAGGAACCTTTTATCCCAGGTTGCATAGGGTCCTGATTGACTCTAATTCTCTATCAATACATTGCTTTGGGAGTATGCAAGAAACTGTACATAGATATAAACCACATAGACCAATGAAGGGTGTGCCTTAAACATGGGAAGACAAATAATGATTGGTCTATAATACAATGAAGTTGAATCCCTAAAATCTGTGTTCATATTTCAGCTCTTTTTATTGCTATGTGGCTTTTGAGAAGCTACACATTCTCCTCAAGTCTCAGTTTTGTCATCTATATATACAATGAGTTTGCTAATATATACATAAAAGATTAAGATAATGTACATAAAGCATTCATTAAAGTTCCTGGCATGCAAAAGGCACTCAGACATGCTAGATAACATACACTTATCAGGACCCACAATTCAATCATTTGTCCATTCTTACAACAACCCTCTGCTAATTGGAATATTATAAAAGATGACTAGAAACCATGGTACCTATTTATCATTAAGAGAATGGTGGATTATCTCTTGGGCTCTGTTTTCAGCAAGATTGCTAATGAGATCCATTGCTTTCCAAAGTTGCTCTGGATCAGGCTATTACCAGCAAACAAAGGGATGAGAGGGCATGGCCATAATATCCTGTGCTATTAGGAAATCATTTCATACCATCTGCAACCCCTGATTCTGTGCAAATTTTGTTCCTCAATAATTACAGCCTAACATTCAGTAGGAATTGTGACTCTGGGAAGTAAAGTTTGGATTAAGACAAATTACAGGGTGTGTTAGGCTACAACTTAGGGTTTTTTCTAGGGATTAGGAGAAATGAGAGAAATGGAGGTAAATTATACACAAATACACCTCCCGGCCCCTGGCTCTGTTTTTGGAAAAATCTTGAGAAATGCAAAGGTGTAGAATCTAGCAGTCTTAGATGTGCCACCAACTCTGGGATATGGATGTAACTGAAAGCCCAATTATATGATAGAGTTGAGGCAGTTCAAGCACTTTAATGCCTCAGTGAGGGCTGCCTCTAAAAGGGGGAGGGCTTGAGCTTGCAGGTTGGGGGAGAGGTGGGAGGTGAGCACTGAGTAAAGTTTTCAAAGTTGAACGGACTCAACTTTGAAAAACTACAGATGGTAGGGAGAACAGAAGCAGAGGACCTGAGGTTGGACTGTCCACAAAGGTACATTCTCATCAATTCAACAACAAAAAATATATATTTTAAAAAATATATACCCACAATTAGGCAGTCTTCTAACACATCCTTTCAGATGTACCATATTTAGCAAATAAACAAAATTATCCAAACTACCACTGTATGGCAGGCTGGCATACAGTGGTCACATACTGGTTAGACACAACGCCTAAAATTCCCAATCAAAATTAAATTTTACTTCCAATGTTCACCCCTAATACTATTTTGGACTCTCTAACAACAGCCCATCTGACATCTTGCTGGCATTACATGTAATTGATATTCTATCTCCCATCCCATTCCATAACCCTGGATAGCATTTGTCAAAGGTTGGTCCAGGAACAACATGCACCAAAATCACCAGGGCTATCAGCCTGAAGCTTACATAATTTGGTGAAGTCATTTTAGAGAAAAGAAAAGAATATTTGAATTAAAGTTAGATACAAATGTCACTATTTAGCATGAGAAAATAAATCACAACAAATTATAGTTGTCCCCTCAGTATTTGTGGGAGATTGGTTCCAAGACATCCTGTGGATACCAAAATCCCCAGATGCTTAAGACTTATATAAAATGGTATGCTATTTACATACAACCTAAACATATCCTCCTCTAAGTCATCTCTAGATTACTTGTCATACTTATTACAATGTCTACATATCACTTCATCCTCATGGATTCAGCATAGTACTCCACAGACAACAAGTTCAAGATTTGATGTTTGGAACTTTGTGAAATGATTTTTTCCAAATTTTTCAGTCCATGGTTGGTTGAATCGCAGATGGGGAATGCACAGATACAGAGGGCCAACTGTACTGGAGACTTGGAAATTAAGGTCACTTTAGAAAATTTACAGTGCTTGCTTAGAAATGGTTCCTAGTGGAAACGTGGTTCTCCTCCCTTTCCTCATAAAACACTCTAGAATTCTCAGTGACTTCCAGAATTCACGCAGTTAGTGCAAGTGAAGGGCCCTGCCACTTAAGCCCAGTTACCGTCACAATAAATCTGCCTTTCCCTGAGATACTTGTTAAAACTGAAGATGCCTCGACTTTACCTCAATCACTAAATTAGAAGGTGTGCAGGTGGGCTCAGGAATCTCCATGACAGCACATGCAACTCTGAGGACCACTGCCCCAGATAATAATAAAGTACGTGAAGTCAAGAATCATCTTATTCACCTATGTCATTCCCTTTGCATATAGTAAGTTCCTAGCTCACAGCAAGTGCTCAACAAATATGCTGAATTCCGAAGTTATTTATGAATGTGTTTTACTACCCTACAATATATTTATTTGAATCACTTCAGCAGTTAGAAGCACGTCTCAAATGTATTGGGACCTCAGGAAACAGTGGAATAAACTGCAATAAAAGCATCTAATTTGGAAAACTGTGCCCACTTGTAGAAAAACTGACGTATGTATTCATAAAAAGATATAATTTTTTTCAGAAAAAAAGAAAAATTTGCCATAGCATATACAGTGTTGAAAATCTCAAGCTCTATGTGGGTATATACACATCTTTTTACTCTCCCATATTTATCAACACTATCAATGACAACATTTAAGAGATTGTATGGGAAAACAAGGACCATGCACATTCAAGTGTCTGAAGTTCCTGGGGTGTCCAGGAAGTAAGGCAATTGTGCAAAGAGAAAAGTGGGCTGTGAGTAACTCAGAGCCACAGCTCCTCTGCTCCTCCCAGTGATAACCATGTTGGAATCAGCCCATTAGGGCCAGATTTTTCAAGAGAAGCTGGAAACCAAATCATTATAAGAAATCACTTAATTTTTAACTACTCTTGATAAGTAACACAAAATTTTAAAAGGCATTGAGTTGACTAAACAAAACATGTCTGCAGGCCATCAAAATAAAATATCTAACAGAAAGTATTCATCGATAACAATGAAGTTAGAAATAAATATCCATATTACAGCCTCTTACAGTGTGAAAGCCCCCTAACTAGACTATAACCTTATCAATAACACTTTTTATATATACATCTTTGAGCACAGTGCCTTCCAGAAATATTTGATTCACTGCCGAATCCTAAGTACCTAGTACTCTACCAGGTATGTTAAATAGGTATGGAATGAATGACTGGAGCAGGATTGATCAATCTTATAGATGAAATTAAAAAACATATAACTAGGTGAACAAAGCAAGCTGAAAAAATATTGACAGAGTGTTGTACTATTAATTCAAGTTTAAACATACATAACACAATAATATAGAAAGTTTACAGATTCACATATATGTAGAATAAAACATAAAGACAAACAGAAATGTTGAACACAAATTTAGAATAGTGGTTACCTCTCAAGAAAAGTGTATCAGGATTGTGAAAGCACAAGGCAAAGTGTATATCTGTAATTTTTCTCTCTTATGTTTGGGTGATTAACACATGTTGTTAATTATATCCTTCTTAATTTTCTACATTACTGAAATACTCCATAACAATTATTTAAATAAACTTTTTATTTTGGAATAACTTTAGATTTACAGGTTGCAAAATTAGTGCTTAGAGTTTCTGTTCCTTGACCCAGTTTCCCCCATCTTACATTTGTTAATATCTTACGTTAGTATGGTATAATACATTTGAGTCAAAATGGAGAAACTAACGTTAGTACATTACTACTAACCAAACACCAGACTGTTTGGCTTTCACCATTTTTTCCCATTAATGTCTTCTTTCTGTTTCAGGATCCAATCCAGAGTACCACATTGCATTTAGTTGTCAAGTCTCTCCAACCTGAGACAGTTCTCAGTCTTTCCTTGTTTTTCATGACCTTGACAGTCTTAAGCAGTACTGGCCAAATATCCTGTAAATGTCCCCTGCCTGGGCCTTTTCTGCTATTTTTCTCATGATTAGATTGAGGTTATGGGCTTTTGAAAAGGAATCAACAGAGGTTAAGTGCCCTTTGTCATGTCACAACAAGGGTACATGTTCTCCACATGACAACATGGTTAATGATAACTTTCATCACTTGGTTAAGATAATGTTTTCCAGTATTCTCCATTGTAAAGTTACTGTTTTCCCTTTACTCACTCTATGCTGAGGAAATGATTCACTAAGTCTAGCTTACACTCAAGGGGAAAGAGTGGAGGGCAAGGGGAGTAGGGGGCAGAACTGAACTCCACCTCCTGTAGAAGGGAATATCTACACATATGTAATAATTTTATTGAAAAGAAAATTATTGAGTATAGCATAAAAAGAGAACAGGAGACTTAAGGATTGAGAATTATACTCCTAGGAAATGTCCTATGACCTGTGGAAACAACAGTATTTCCTATTTTGGGGATAAATGCACATGCACATTCAAAATGTCAAAACAGTCTCTTCCATAACTTATTTCTTCCTTTAATCATTCAAAAAGTAATAAATTTTCAGGTAACTAGTCTCTAAGCCTAGATACTAATACTTGCTTTAAGAAACATGTAATAGTTCTATTTAAAGGAAAATTTCCCCCATAAGCTTTGGACTACCTATTGTATATAAGAGAATGGACTGGTACTGTGAAAATTTTCTTCTAAAATATGCACAATGTTTAGTTCCTGCCTACCAAGAAGGCTACAATCTGGCATAAAGGGAGAGGGCTTGGGTAGTTTGAAGACAAGTGCCATACAACAATAGCCTACATCATACTGGGTTTATTGCCATAAAATAAATACTAATTCAGTGGCACATGGATTTTGAAGAGGAAAAAAATGAAATCCAACTGAGACGTATCTAGTGAGTCTGTGCTCCCTGTGTATCATCTCTAGAAAACTCTCATCTCTCTTCAGAGGCACAATATCTGAGATTTGGCATCTTGATCAGTTTAAGTGTTAAGTTCCACAAAAGATAGCCATAAGAAGCAATACCAGCATTGCTATAAATATAACCAAAGCCAGAGCAGAGAAGGTAGAAAGTGGAATACGAAAAAATTACAAGAAAGAGAGAAAGATTAAAATTCTTCACTGTATCAGTCTACTGCTCAAATAACACTGGACTGTCTCCTAGTTGTTAATATATCAATCCTCTGCTCAGCTCTGTGCCAATTTGTATTATCATACTTCTCCTGTCTCATTTCTCGCCAGTCTCAACATGGCCCAACTGCTTCTGTTATTTCAACAGCTTGTTCTACTCTGCTTTCTGCTCAGTTTCCAACACGGGTCCTCCACGCCCTGTATATTAGCCAGGACCCTTTCATTAGAAACAATTTATGCCTTTAATTTAAAAAAACTCAAGTTAAAAAAGGACAGGAGGGGTATCGGCTCACATAACTAAAAATTTGGGGCAAGATCAGGACACTGTCTCTGGCCCTTGGCTCTGACTTTCTCTCTGGTTATTCTAACGGAGGATCTTCCCTCATATTGCTCCCTGGCTGCTCCAGGAACACATCATCACAGCCTAACAACCTCAGAAGAAAGCTCTTTTTCAATCAGAACTTCAAGATTGAGTCTAATTTGCTAACTGGCCAAGCCTAGATCACATGCTCACTCCTGATTTGGGGAAACGTAGGGTAGACAGCCATCATATTCAAATAATCAGGATAACAGATAAAAGAGTGTTGATTTCCCAGGGTAAGATAAACATTTTGTTATCATAAGACAGTAAACTGAGGGCCAGGCGTGACAGCTCACACCTGTAATCCCAGCACTTTGGGAGGCCGAGACGGGTATATCATTTGAGGTCAGGAGTTCGCCACCAGCCTGGCCAATAGGGTGAAACCCCTTCTCTACTAAAAATACAAAATTAGCCAGGCACAATGGCGTATGCCTGTAATTCCAGCTACTTAGGAGCCTGAGGCAGGAGAATCTCTTGAACCGAAGAGGCACTTGAATCTTAGCCAAGATTGCGCCATTGTACTCCAGCCTGGACAACAAGAGTAAAACTACATCTCAAAAAAAAAAGGGTAAAATGAGTATTCACTGGGCAAAAACAATTATGTCTACCTGATCCTGTCTATGTCATTTCCCAAGTACAACTGACTTGTTTTTCTCATTTACCTCCTTGGACAACTCCCTGCTCTGTGCTGTTTCTTCATGTTGCTGTCTCATGAAATTTGTCAACTGATCTACCATTTTTTAAAGTTTTACTTACCCTTCAATAATCTGTTTACTTGTCACCTTTTTTGTTAAGGCTTCCATTAATGCACCAGTCATGTAATTGCTCCATGATCCCATAACACACACTTGTTCTTCTATTTAGTATTTATTCCATTTCACCAAATATTAAGGCAATTTGTTTAATAGAAATTCTTTGAGAGTAGAAAGGGTGCCATATACATCTTGGCTTTACTTGTCTCCAAGCAAAGTGCCATATACAAAGGAATCATCTGATAAACATTTGCTGAATTAGAGATCATCCAAATCCTTTCTGCCACAAAACCCGTTCCTTATTAATTCTTTGTTATTTTGATAAGCCATTTGTTCTGAATTCCTCTCCATATTTATATGTACTTTGATGCCGTGAGCTCTGCCAGCCTCTAGATCTTACAGAATCTACCTGATCCTCATCAGTGGGGTCAGCTTTGTCCCAGTTCATAAGTCTATGCTAAATTGAAATGGAGGAATTTAAAGCATTTCAAACAAATATGGAAAATAACATTAAACGTCTCCAGTTCCCCTTCTGTTCAAGCTTCTGCCTTAATGACTTATGTGATACACATTTCTACCAGAGCTAATTCCATATATGATCTATGGAACACAAGGTTTGCATGTGCTGTGGTTTGAATGCAACCCCCAAAAGTTCCTGTGTTGGAAACTTGAGTTGCCATTATGACAGTGTTAAGAGGTGGGGCCTTTGGAAAGCAACTGGGCCATGAGGGCTCCATTCTCATGAACGGATTAATGCCATTATTGTAGGAGTAGTTTAGTTACCATAGGCGCTTGGCTCCCTTTTCTTCTCTGTCTCAGGCATGAGTTCCCACCTTCTACCCTTCCACCATGGAATGACCCTCACCAAATATCAGTGTCATACTCTTGGACTTCTCAACTTATCTACCATACTCATGGTTCAGCCTCCAGCACCATGAGCTGAATAAATTCTTTTTCTTTATAAATCACCCAGTCTGTAGTATTCCATTACAGCAACAGAAAATAGACTAAGACAGCATATATAATAAGCATGCCAAAGCTTTAGAGCCAAAAGTTGTGTGACCTCAAGTAAATTACTTAATCTGAGACTTATTTGTTCATCTGTGAGAGGCATTTTTTATTTTTCTTGAGACAGGGTCTTACTCTGTCACCCAGGCTGGAGTGCAGTGGTACAATCATGGCTCACTGCAGCCTCGACCTCCTGAACTCAAGGGATCCTTCTGCCTCAGCTTCTCATGTAGCTAGGACTACAGGCTGATCCCACCATGCCAGGTTAATTTTCTTTTTAGAGATGGGGGTCTCACTTTATTGCCCAAGCTGGACTTGAACCTCTCGGCTCAACCAGTCCCCCTGCTTCAGCTTCCCAAAGTGCTGGGATTACAGGCTTGAGCCAATATGTCTGGCTTAGAAGGAGTTTTTTTTAAATACTTAATTTCACTGAGATTTTAGAAGTATAAAATAAAATAACAAATATAAAGAGTCAGGGATAACATCTGATATATGAAAGATACTCAACAAGTGTTAATAGTCTGCGCTAAAGTCAATAGACCAGTTGACCTACCTTCCCTTTTCCGCCATAAAATCTTCCCATCAAAGATTTTTGCAGAGATATGCTCAACTGAGTGACCCAAAATCATATTAGATGACTGAAAATTTAATTGCTATAATCCAATAACTTTTTGAAAATCCCAGTTGAATGAGATTTTTTCTACAGAATCCAAGCCAAAGAAAAGTCTATGTCCTAAACTGATTGAACCTCTATCTTCCTTCATTATCCTAAAATCCTAACTAGTCATGTCCCCAGAATTATATAAATGGCCTCTCTTTATACTACAGCCTCAAATTATTCCACAATTGCTTTTTTATAAGACCTAGAGCTAGGGTTCATGTCTTATTTAGATCCATGTCTTGTTCAGTTCAAAAACAGAACTATGGGCCACAATCAATATTGAGTTCTATATCTAGGACCCATATGAATATGGCAACTAAGGATCTCAGAGACTCCCCTAAATATCTTTGGGATAAATATTATGGTGTTAAGGAGTCACTTAGAGAAGGCAGAAAGCCATAAAATCATTATGTGATTACTGTTTTACTTTTCATGATAAAATACAGGAAATACAAAGAGCTATTATTGTCTATTACTCCCAGAAAAAGAATGAATCAGTACAATAAGAAAAGAGAATGTGACTTCTGAAAAGCCCCCTCTATGTAGAAATAATGAGTTTTTTAATGTTTTAATAGGAATTATAGAAATATGTATTATTTTGTATTCAAAATAAACAAATATAAATTAGCAATTGGATAACATTGCATGTCCATAATATGTGCCCTGAAAAAAAAATTTAACTGTTTAGAACAAATACGTTTGTTGAAGAGATGGCTACAGGCTGTGGATAAGACACATCTGCATCCAAATCTCTTCCAAGGCAAGCTGTGTCAGCTCCAGGGCCCAGGACTGTTTAGACTATCAAAGATACCGCCTTTAGTAGAGGATGCAAAGAACTGCACTGGCACTGCATTTGATGAGGGACTAAATTGAGAGTGAAAGCCTCTGAATGGTAACGGTATCTGCATAAAATGCTTACAGGAGAAAAAAAGAAGAGAGAGAGAGCATGAAGCCAGAGAGGGTTAGGCTAATATGCAGATGCTGACTGCTACATTTTTACAGCATTTGCCAATCCTTGGTGGCCTAGACCTTTGTTTCAGTGGGTCATCATGGAAAAAGAAGACTCAGTCTAGGCCTCTTGCTTGGTGAGATGTCAGAGCAGAGATCCAAGAAAAATAATAAAACCAGGACCCTAGAAAAACGACACCCTGAAACATTAGCTAAATAAACCTTTGCCATAAAGGGAGACAGTAAGGAGGCTTTATCAAGAGATACACTGAAATATAAAATCATGGGAAAGCTGAAAATATAATGGAAAAATACTCTGAGTGTGTAGGAAGTAACCAGGATTTACTAGAAGGACTCATAGGACTCAGTATATAGCCATGCTCATGGCTAAGATTTATTACAGTGAAAAGATATGAAACAAAAGGAAATCAGTAAAGGGAAAACAGCAAAGGGAAAAAGCACATGGGCAAAGTCAAGAGAAAACCAAGCATAAGCTTGCAAGAGTTCTCGCCTAGCAAAATCACACAAAACACACTTAATTCCCATAGCAATGAATTGTGACAGCTCATGTGAAATGTCATCTACCAGGGAAGCTTATTTGAGACACGGTGCCTAGGGACTTAGCAGGGGCTGGTTATGGTAAAGCTCCTCCATATTGTTCTACAGATTTACTGAAATTTCAATCAGAATATATACAGATTTTTTCACTAAATTTGAAAATAGTATTCCAAATGTATGCAGAATATCAAAAGGCCAATAACAGCCTAATTAAAAAAAAAAAAAAACTGGCAAAGGCACATATAAGAATGTAACAAAAAGAAACATTAATGGCCAATAAGTATATAAAATTATTGAGAAAATATAAATTTAAATGATGAAATATTATTTATACCCACTTGATTGAGAAAAAGTAGTCTGACAATATCAGGATTTCTTGAGGTTGGGGATTGGCAGGTAATTTTATATGCTGCTGAAGGGCATAACTACTCTGGAAAATTATTTGTATTATTTAGTAAAATTGAAGATATATATTCCGTTTGATGCCAAATCCACTTCCAGTGAAATATTTTAACAATTTCATCTTGAAACATGCACATGACTTTCATAGCAGCACTGTTAATATATCTACATACATGCAAAAAATCTGTTGACAGTTAAATGTATGAATAATGAATTTGGTATATCCATGCAATGAAATACTACACAGCAGGGCAAATGAGCAAAGTACAGCTCTACATATAATGTTAAGTGAAAGAGCAATTCACATGAGAACACATACAGTATAATTCCATTTATTTAGAACAAAACTAAAAGTTATATATACTTTAGAGGTGTCTATATGTGTGCTAAAACCATAAATAAAGGCAAAGGCATAATTAGTTACCTTGGGTTGTGGGCAGGAGGAGGAAGACAGCAGGATCATCATGTAGCAGGGCTTCAAATTATGTGACACTCTAATGATCTGGGAGCAGGGAGGAAACTAGCATGGTGCTGTGGAGGAATAGCAAGAACAACAAAGTGTCTGGAAAATATGGCACCCAGCAAAGAGCAATGGGGAGTAAAGTCACAGAGTGTGGTGGGAGCATTGTCATGTGGAGCCCTGAAAACCAAGGAAAGGCATGGAATATATTTCTAGTATAAAGAGAAGCCTCTTTAAGGTTTTGAGTTGGTGTAGGACAATTTGATGTTTGTTTTTTAAACACTCACTCTGGCTATATGTGAAATACAACTGCTTAGGAGCAAGAGATGGACACCAGAGGCCAGTTAGGAGGCTGGTTCCGTATTATAGGCAGGAAACAAAGTGTCTTAGATAAGAGTGGTAGTGGAGGTAGTAAAAAGTGATCAAATCTGGGGATTCATTTGAGAGTAGAGAACTTGCTTATTATAAAATTTGTGCCAAAGTTGAAAACTCAGATCAGAGATGACCTTTGGGGTTTTGAGGAAAGCAATTGGATGAATGGAGATTCCATTTATTGATGTGGAGACCACTAGAGGAAGAGCAAATTTGGGGATGCGTGGGAATTGAGAATTCTGTTTAAGGAATGCTACCTGAGACACCCATTGAACATCCCAGTGGAGATGTTGTATAAGACGTTGGATATACCACTCTGAATTTGAGAGGAGAGGTCAGGACATATGCCACATTTCATTGATTCTATGAAACACTCTTTTTCCCTATTTTAACATCTTTGAAAGAGGGACATGTCTTACAATCAATAATACCAACAAAGAGAAATGGCAACCTTTTTTTTCTCCTCAGTAGTATACAAAATAATGGTGCATCAGAAGTCAGTTTCAGAATCAGTATCTTAGTTTCTTTGGATTATAGAATATTTTAAAGATACCAGCATAAAGATGGCATTGAAGCTATGAAACTGTGAAATCACCTAATAAGTAAGTATAGGCAGAGAAAATAAAAGAGGAGAAGGATGAGGGAGTAGGGACAGAGCTCTGGGGCATTTAAAGGCCTGGAAAAAGAGGGGAGGCTGGCAAAGGAGAATAGAAAGGGTGGCCGAGAGTCAAGGAAAAAGGTAAGAGCCAGTGGTGTCCTGAAAATAAAGAAAATATTTCAAAAAGGAGGAAGGATGTGTTCTGTTCTTTCAAATGTTACTGAAAAGATAAAAACTAATGAAGACTGAGAATGAAGAAGAAATAATGAGATTCTAGTTCTCAAGTGAAGAGTAGTTCAGAAGAATAGCAGGGACAATAGCCTATTGCGGGGTATGTAAAAGAATACAAAGAAAAGCATTTAGAGCCAATGGTGTTCTAAAATCGTTTAGTACACTTACCGTCTTTTATTTTGTTATTCTTACTAGAATAGAAGCTTCCTCAAGGCAGGGATCTTTATTTTGTTTGTTTGTTTGTTTATATCCTAAGAACCTAAAATAACATTACATGCTCCATAAACATGTGCTGAATTGAACTCTTTCCAGGACTTTTGCTATAAAATAGAGCAGAGAAATGTAGCAATAGCTGAATTTGATAGTCTTTTACGTACAGAATGAGTGACATTCTGGTAGCTTTCTATCACAGAACAAAAACTGCAAATAAAAGGTATTATAGGGTAGATTTGAGCTCAAAACAAGCAAGAAGAAAAGAATAGAAACAATTTGATTCCTAAAATATCCCAAAACAGAGGCTGCCTTTTTCAGGGAGGTAATGAGTGTACTATCACTGACCCGAACAAATAATAAGTTATATAAAACAGTACCAGGGAATGCTGACTTTTCAAACAGGATGAGGGAATTATAGGACAAAATGTTGAACTGAAGTACCTTTTAACTTTAAAAATTTTCTTTCTAGAGTCACAGCACTTTTAAATCATAAACTCATCTCATTCTCTCACCTGGGGCATTCTGAGCCATCATTCTCTGTTGGGGAATGCAAATGTATAAAATTAAAGTCAAATCAAAATATAATTTAAAAGGTAACTTTCACATGAAAATAATTTTATGCATTTAAACACCAATTTCATTTATTTATCATAATTGCATTATTGTGCTAACATACATAACTGAGAGTCATTTTTAAAAAGAATGCAAGGCAAAATTCTCTTATATTCAGAAAATTGTACAATTATGTCTGCTTGTAATATCTCCCAATATTTATTACATGAGTCTCATAACTATTTCAAAGAAAAATCAACTGTATTACAAAAAACTTTTACTATGATTCCACTAGTTCATCGAGTAAGTGGTAAAATCCCCAAATGGAACTTCAGTACTAATCTATTTAGTCCTGACTCTGAAGCAGTCAGAATAATTTCAATGAACTATGAGTTAAATTTTGAGTGTTTGGTAATATCTCATAACTTTTACTTAAATATTATTAAATAACATTAATTCTCTAAGATACCATTTAAACAAAACGCAACTTTTCACATTATTAATGTAAAGCACAGTAAAAGTTATCAAATTGTCCTTGGATTCTGAAATATGTCCTATAGCGTGTTGTAGCCAATCTGTTCAGAAATCCTTCTGCTGATTTTTCTCTGCAGGCTGGCTGCAGAGCCAGGAATAGGTTAATGAAATGCATGCGAGGAATGAAAAAACAAATTATAAGTGGTAATTCAGCCACTAAACCTTCGCAAGGCTGGGGGGAAATAGGAAAATAAAGCTAATCTTATTTCATTTTACTTAACATACTCAAAATGTCACCTCATAAATCCTATTTTCTGTTTCCATAAAGAATCTGTGTTAGAACTATTGTTTATTAAAAGTTCTGCTGCCATATGGATAACTTAAAAAAAACTCCCTTCAACCCTGTACTATGTGCAAATATTCAGCAATTTTACATTCATGGTTTAAATTTTTAATTTAAATTCTCTTCATTTCCTCACAAATCATCTTGGTGCACTATGTAAAGAAACTATGTAAATATCAGGACCTTGAACTTTGGTACAAGAACTTCCCTCAAAATATATTTATATGAACCACAAACAATTCAGAAGATATTCCTACTGAAATCATGCTTCCAACTAACAGCATTTTGTTTTTTAGAATTTTTTTTGAAGGCTCAGAGACTGGCTTAGATTTTTAGCCTAGCAGATTAATAATGTACTATAAAATTTGAAAGTGCTATCATAAAATAAATTTGGAACTCCACATGCAAGTTCCTATATTAAAATACATTGGGATATATTAAGAAAATAAAGTATATCAGCCATATTCTAAATATACAAACAAGCATCATAGGGATACCTAACTAACAGCAATGCGACATCCAAATGAATACTAAAATATTGGATCCGTAAAGTTATGAAGAACTCTGCAGTATTCATGATTGTAAGACAGAATGTGCTGCCTTTTAATTAGACCAAAATAAGGCTCTTAAAAAAAGTTGAAATGATCAATACTAGTTCTACAGAAATATAATAGAGGTCTAAATCACTAAAAACAAATCATCATCTGAAATACAGCCAATACATTCTAATGTTTTTCTTTAAAAATATATTCTTCTCCTTCTTTTCTTCCTTCGTGGATTAATAAGTCAAACTCATGAAATCTCTACACAGTGACCCTTCATTTTTATCTTACATTTTAAGAAAATGAGAAAATTTTGATGTTACCACTATCTTTTCATCTGAACCTTTGCACAGGGCTATTATTCCATGACCTAATAGTGATAAGAGATTCTGCTTCTGTGCCTATTTAAAAGTTCAGATAGAATCAACTCAGAAAACGTACGTGAATTTCTTTAAAAATATACTAGCACTTTCAAATCTGCCTTCTAATATTTGCATTGTAAAGTGCAATCCCTTTAAGCACAACTTACAACAACAACAACAACAACAAACACAAGTTTTGAAAAATATTTTGGTTGTATCAGATTTCTTGAGAGTCTTCCACAGAAGGCTCCAAGTTCCTATCATAGAGTTTAAAGTATTTTCATCATGGGAACTTTAATGTTAACATCCTTAGAACTCAGTGAAAGACAATGACCATATTGTAAGAAAAAAAAAAATCCATTTCTCTTTATTTTTGCATTAAATCATTATTCTGCTTGAGGCTTAAGAGATTTATTTTTAAACTTCTGAATATAGAAGAATACTAGGTTTGCAGATCATTTTGGAAAAAATAATTTTAACACATCCTACATAAATGGCCTTTAAGAGAGTGAATTTAAATTTTCCTACTGTGCCGCTAAGCACCTTTGTATTAATAAGCAAAAGAAAAGAAACTGTCTACTACAGCAGTTGAAGTATCCTTTGGTTGCTCTATTGCAGTAAATGTAGAGCTATATAAAGGGCTACCAGGTTTTCAAAAACCTGTAACTCGAATTCTAAAGTGAGGCCAAAGATCACCTACCTACGTGTAAACCTAACTTAAATTCTAAGAAAAGGCTAAAGATCACTTCTACCTGTAATCATTTGAATCTGATTTCTCATTTGTACAAAAGAAAAAGGCTTTTTAAAATATTGCTGTTGAACGTATCATTTCAAAACAAGGTCATGCTACATCTGGGGAGCCAGGGAAGTAGAGGACGTGATGAAGAATGGAAAAAACAAAAACAAAAACAAAAACAAAAAACTGGCTTTCCTGACTTTCTTAGCCCTGGTATTTGAGACTTGAGTTGAATAAATAACAATAGGGCAATTCTGTAGTCTTTGAGTACACTAAACTTTTTAACCCATGTTAAAAAAAAAAAAAAGAAAAAAAGCCAAAAGTCAAGCTAAATTGTATTTCTACCCTTAAAATTGTCACAACAAATTTAAAGATATCAGCCTTTAAATCACATACAATTGACTACCTTTAATTATCCAAAAATGATGTGTACTATTTTTTTCATATATAAAACTCCCATTTTACCAGGAATATAGGCCAAATAGGTTTAATTATTGCTATGAGTAATGAAGGTGTTAGGATAAACACCTGATAAATAACAAATCAGTCTAAGTTTTGAGCACTTTAGTTAATTTGTTTTTTAATACAGATAATTGACTACAGAATTAAGCCACAAACTAAAAAATAGAAATCACCTATGTATTATCATTCACCTCACAGTTAGTCTTTGCTCTTCCTAATTTTTCTTTCTGCCAGTAATTCAAATCCATGAATCTCTAAGATAGTTAACCTTTAAGGGAAGGATTTTTGTCTTTGTCCAGAATTTTAACATAGCAAAAGAGAAAAATAGGACATGAAGTCACATGATCTGGGACCAAGTCTTGGCTAGGTAATAGAGGTAATCACTAAACTCTTAAAATTTTAAGCCTCGTCTCTGTAAAATGGGCCTAGCACCACCAAGCTCCCTGCATGATCATGAAGGTTAAATGAGATAATGTGCTGTTGGGCAAATAATTGGCAATAAATATCTTTTTACTTCCTTTAAAATATGAATATAATTTTCTAACAGAAGTTTGCTTTTCTTTTAGTGCTGGTTTTAATTTTTTCAACTTTAGATTGATTCAGGGAGCACATATGCAAGTTTGTTACCTGGTTTATTGCATGATGCTGAGTTGTTGTTTTAAACTGCATCTAAGAAAGAAGTAAAAGAACCTATATTTAAGTCATGTTAGAATTTATAACAAGTAAAATCAGCACCATGTACTTTAGAATCTGAGGGACAAGAAAATGGTTCATGTTATCTTTCAGGTTAAAAGATGCACTTGGATGGTCTAAGGGATTGAGGTCCTATTTTTCCCAGCTTTCTCACCTTTCACATTTCTTACTTTTATCCTAATGTCCTATTATCATATTTTCTGGATCTCATTCACATACTTTCTATAAGTCATTACTCCTGAAAACAAATGAGAATTTGTTTCCAAATTGAGTGAAGTAGTCCAAATCTAAATACAACTGATGACTGGACTTTCAACCATATTTATTTCTTAATTATTTTAAAGTAAGTTATAGATAAAGTATTAATGATGTATTCAAAAAACTTTTATAAAATCTATTTATAAGTCTAAAATTATTGTACTTAAAATATAGATATGTTTTTCCTCTTTTAGTCAGTTATAGTGTATTTTAAATATTCATTTCAGAAATACAAGAATGCCAAAATTATAATAAACTAGTTAAAATTATCATATATATATATATATATATATATATATATATATAAATATTCAGCTATATAACCTGAGTATGTGAGTATTTCTCTTAGGAAGCCTTTAGCTTCAAGGCATTCCTTTTAAACTCTTTCTAAAATATTTCCGTAATTATGTTCCCACAATGTGTCACAAGAAAAATATGAATTACCATGATCTAAAATGATCATGACATCAAGTTTGAAAAACTTTTTACCACTTATGTTGTTAATCATTAAAAGAAATTATAGGCAGTTTAATTTCCAATGATTAATGAAACCACTTATACAATTTTTTTCACATTTTGGTATCAAAAACCTTTATTAAAACACTATTTTGAAAATGTATTTTCTCGGTGGCTTGTACATCATATCTCAGAATGATTTTCTTTCATTTCTTAGAACTCTATTTTTGCAAAGAAAATGTAAAGCTTCTTCCCAAAATTAATTATTTTAATTAAAAATAAAAAGTATTAGTCTTAAAGGCATCTGTGACATAAGCCATTCAGAATCTTTAATATACACAGGTCATATTAATATTCCTAATATATACTGTATCATATTCTTCCTACGTATGTTAGATCCTTGTAGTAAATAGGAAAAGGACAGATTCAATTTAAAACAAAATAAACCATCCTTGCTTTTTTCTTAAGAGGCAAACTATTTCTTTTTAACTAGAAAGTGTTTTATAATTATTCACTTGTTCACCATCCTTAATATAAAAAAGGAAACTGTGTAAATTTATTTTATTAGTTGATAAGTTAAAACATGTTGAAAGAGTACAAATTGTAGTATTTTCATTAGAAAATATAAATAAAAATATTAAACTCCAAAATATTTTTATTATAGATTGTTTTTAAATGTCTGCTTTCTCTATGAATTTAAAATGATTGACATGAGCACAATATTAAGTAAAAAATAAAACAGTTTTCCTGCCTGAAAGACTCCTGAATAAAGAGAAAATTATTTTTGGATTTCCCTCTTGATCAGATATGAAATATTCTGAAACGCCACCTCTATAATTTGATAAAAAGCTTGATATCTCCAAATGAAAATAGGACTCAGCACTTTCATTTTTCTGTCTCTAAAGGAACCTGGGTAAACTGATTTTTTTTTTTAAATGAAAATCTCAGGCATAAAGGTGGCAGTAATGAAGCAAGCTTAAATATGTGCTGACCTTTGAAATGAACTGCAATCCGCGTTGTTTGGCCAAGGATCTGACTGTGTTACTGTCTCCATCTATTTCTAGCATGAAAGATGTGGGGGTTGGAGCTGCTCTGCTCTCTGGTGGATGTTGACAGCATGGCTGCAAACACAGCAGCACCGAAAGAGACAGCTACATACCAGGGATCGAAAAATTAACCACACAGCTGTCACAGACAGAAGTACAGCACAGATATGTTCTCAAAACTTTGATAGCAAAACAAATGATAAATATGTTTCAGTTTTCTAAATGCAGTATATTTTGTGTTAAGAGGAGCATTGCTGTTAGGAAGAGGTAAATTGGCAATATATAAAAGTATTAAGTGATTTGATAAATCATTAAAAGTTTCGCTAGTTTTCTTAGGGAGTGTACACATAGAAAAGTAGAGAGCCTCAAGAATCACACTTTTTGAATTAAATACATAGTAAAATTTTAAATAATTGTCAGTGTTCCTGGAGTAACATTTTCTCATTATGATTTATTATTATTATTATTATTATTATTATTTTGCTTAGGATAAACATTTCATAGATAACTAGTTTATGCAACATTGAAGGACATGTCTCTTTTAAATAATTCCTAGGGATTCTCAGAAGCTTCAAAGTACGGCCTAGCACAATCTCCTTTAGTTGTGGACTATCTAAAGGTCTATTCCTCAGTTTTATCAGCTATTAGTGGACTGCCTCTACAAACCTCACTTTTTAAAAAATGAAAAATGCATATAAAACATGCTGAAAAACACTAAAGCTACCACAGTTTGCAATATCACAATTAAGTGAAGTCTATATCTTCAGTATAATCTATAAGCACTTATAAGTGAAAATGGATTTCCTCATAGAAAAATTTAATACATATCTCCTTGTTCTAGTTTACCATAAATGTAGTCATCAACTCAACAGCCACTGACTAAAATCTCACATTGTGTTCAGCAACAAGGTGTATTAAGTGGCAGGAGATATGGTCCTTAGAGTTGATGATTTTGCAGTCTTTGAAGAGTGGTATGTATGTAAAAAATGTTAAACGACATAAGTCAATAGTCAGTGAAGCACTTGAGCATGTGGTATAGTTGCATTTGATATGACAGAATCAAATTCTGATATTGGAATGATCCTGAATTACCATTTCTCACTGTGTTTTACATTCATTTGGATCACCTATTCCAGTCTCTTAACAACAACAAAAACAAAATACAGAACTTGAAAATAATATTTTCTTGTGGCAGGAATATAAAACTCAAGAATGTTGAAAGGAATGCTTCTTAAAATTAGCTATACTAAAGGAAAATTATATATATGTGTATATATAGGCATATACATATTCCAAATCCCTGATCTAGCGATTTTTAACCTCAATAGAAAGGACTATTTCTATTCAGTAGTAAGCAGAGATTTTGATTGAGTTATGCCTCCTAGAGGAAAAAATTACGAGAAATCTGGATATAAAACATTGATTTCTTTATGGCCTGGAAAAAATGTATTTAAGGGAATTTTAAGGTATATATGAGTTAAAAACTATTTATAATATTTCCTCTCTCATTCAGCAAATTTTGGATTTCCAATGTATATCCCAGAAGTCACATTCTGTAAATGAGTAAATAATATAGGCGCAACTTTTTAAAAAAGTGCCTTGTTGTACCTAAGTGCACTGCAGGACATCTGGCACATTTCATTCTGAAATGATGTTTATCCACAGAAATGCCATCAGTGGAAGATGTATTGAAAAGCTGAAGGTCTATTAAGGGAGTATGGGACAGCTGCATACATTCTGTAATCTGTATAAGGCCATGGAAATGACACAGCAATACCCCATCTGTGGCTTTGGTTTACAGAGCTTTGAATAAAAATTCAAGATCAAACTTCACTGGTTACAGAAAAAGAAGAATGCTAAAAGAAAGCTGGCATTAATGGGCTCAAATATAAAGGTCTGTTACTGTTACCTTTCTCAATATAAAATATTTTATGGAATTTCTACACCTTCAATAAATACTAATACTATATATTCACCCCTTAACGTTATTTGAAAAACTGCTTGTGGAGAACTACAGTTTGCACTTTTACAATTTAGGCCATTTGTGAACAGGCTTAAAACTCACAGAAGTGCTAGGACGGAGTAGGGCAGATGTTCAAACTTCCCTATTTGGGCCTGCCAAGTCCTTCATTCTGGACCTACAATACCCCGGCCAATTCAAAACTCAATGTCTCTTAATAGAGATTACTAATCAAGCTGATTTATGTGGTAGTTTAGGAGGTGGGGTCATTCTTTTTTTAGTGGTGTTGTTTTTAAAGAAAGTTTAATGCTCACAAAAGCCTCAGATTGACAGCTCCACAAAATGGAAATTCACAGAACAGAAGTATCACATGCTAGGGGGATACAGCCGCCCCTTATGCTAACCTGCCAATTCACAATTTCAACCTGCAAGGATCTGCCACCGAATTCAAGAGATTAATTCAGTCCCTGTGCCCGTTCAATCCTTTGCCAATAAGGAGGCCAATTAGTTTCAACTACACTGGTTAGTTTACTTCTGCCTTTATTTTTTTCTAACGGGGGCATTTTCTCTCCATCATTTGGATGATTTTGACCCCCAATTCATTTCGGGTTACTATGAAATGGCTGTCAATCACTTGAAACCACAGCCTAATGTGAACCAAGGCCTGAGGTGAAAAGTTCAGTCATTAGCTATTGAAACCATCCAGCTGCCTACTGTGGTGAGTTTCATACAGCTCATAGGAAAACAACAATGAAATGCATAATATTAATAAGTTCAAAGTCATATTGTGAATCTCTATTTAAAAATGACATAGTCAACTAATTAACATGTTCAGCTGGCCTCAGTTAACTTCTAGTCTAAAAATATCAATTGCAAGCTTTCATTAACTCATATATATATTTCTTTTATGCATTCATAAAATAAATTTGTCTCAGAAAAGTTATATTTCTGTCAAGAATTAAAATATGCACCATATTGAAATGTGACTTAAATTTCACTTTAGCCTTATAGTCCTAGAAAATAAATTCTCAGTAATGCTGTAAAAGTGCAATGTTACCAAAAAAAGGTAAAGATACTTCTGAGATTTTTTAAAATTTAGCAAATGAAAATATTCTATGCAAATATGGTGCTACTAACACCTGAACTCCAAAGAATAGGAGAGAGATGAAAGAATAAACAAATAAATTGAAGAATAATCTATTATTAGTAGGGTATAAATGTGTAGGGTTTTTATCCAAAAGCAGAAATAGGTTAGATAACATTTTAATTCTTAACAAACATTTATTTCTGAAAAAGTGCTAACAGAATGGGTTTTAATATTAGGAAGGGGAACAAAGAGCCTGAGGCATCTGAGGGAAGAGGGTGTGCATGATGAAGGAGGAAGAATCGCAGATGAGAGATTGATCCTGAAGGCTTCTGTTAACATTGCCTTCGTGAATAAAGCATCTACTATGCCCCCAAGTCTTCCACTTGGCACAAGGTTAATGGGGCTTGCATATGCCAAAATAAACAATAGGTCTATAAACAACATGCTGGCAATGCTAGACAAAAATTGAGGCTGTGATTTTGGTAAATATATTTCTAAGCTATCCGTATTTATCTCCACTAAATTCAGAAACTTACAAGTTATTTTTTTCTCCCTGAACTGCACATTCAGGAATTCACAATAGTACAAGTTCTCTAGTCTACCCCTAGAGGGCAATAGAGAAGGCAAGAACATTGTGGTTTGTAGTCCAAAAAGGTGGAGAGTGGGTAGGCGGCAGAAATAAAAAAATTTAAAAAGCAAACAAATTAATCAGTACAGCATTTCCAAGGACTGATAGCCAATTTTACCTCTGTAAATCCTCAAAAAGTACTTACTGTTTTCATAAACCAAAAAGATTAATCCTATTTCTTCAACAATCTACTATAAATATCATTATCAATGCTTAGAACAATATCTAGAAAGTGTAGCTTAAAGAGAAGGAATGCCAACCAAAACCACTCAAAGCAAACCAAAAACTTTGAGTTAATGTGAATAACATTGTTTTTAAAACTTATTCAAAACTTTGTAGTGTCCATATTTATATAAACACCTCTAAACTTAAAATAACCATTAACAATCACTGGCAATGTAAATACATGAATAATAAATCTGCTTTTATTTCCATTTGCATATTTATATGACCTTTACATATGTATGAAGATCTTTTAACTGTTTGTTTTGGCTAATTTTAGAAATCAAAAAAAAAACTTGCCAAAATAATACAGAGTTCCATATACCCCAACTCAGTTTCCCCTAGTGTTAGCATTTTGTACTCAGACATAGTTATCAAAGCCAGGACACTGACTTTTGTACGATAATATCAACTAAACTATCAACTTCATTCAAATTTCTCCAATTTTTCCACTAATGTCCTTTTTCTGTTTTAGACACCGCATTGCATTTCTTTGTTATTTTTCCTTAGGCTCTTCTAATCTATAATTGTTCCTCAGTCTTTCCTTATCTTTCATGACCTAGAAACTTTTTAAGTTGTGAGTTTTGGCAAGAATACCACAGAAGAGCTATTGTATTCTGTTCAGAACATCATTTCAAGGGATTCATGTTGTCAACATGTGTTACAACTAATGTTAATGTTGATCGCTTGATTAAGGCAGATTCTGACATTTTTAAAGCTAGAAACTTAATTATATTCTTTTTATACCAAAATACACAGCCTTTTCAATGTACTTAGTAACAAAAGCTTCCATCCTACCAAAGTAGAATAGCCAAGCTAGTGACTCAATAATATTCCTTGAAGAATAATATATGCTATTAGTATAAACTAGTCCTTGAAGAAGAGTATAAGCACTATGCTTGGTGGACTCCTTAAGTGGAAAACAAGAGATGTTGCTTAAGTAAATATTATTGTTTTTTGTCCCTTTTTGTAAGACCCAAAGGCACTTCTTCAATATAAGAACATATATCCCCTCATATCATTGCCAAATTTGCATTATATCTATCACTCTACTCATGGTGACTTTTTGCCTGCTTGCTCTTCCAAACCAGCTCAAAACAGTTCAGAACCACATGATGGAGAAAAGAGAGCTTCATATCATATTTTCTAATGTCCTTTTGTGTGGCATAGTCAGAGCAGAATGATCCCAGGTGAAGGGAACAGTTCAGTGAGAAATATCACTAATACAAGAGGGTCTCCAACTAAAACTACAATAGTGGATTGGTCTAGAGACCCTAAAACAACCCTCAGAGATATAAAGTGAGTATGAGACATCAGTTCTGGAGATCTGGAAAATCTCTGAGGAAATGCCTAATGGATCATTCAGGCTATGTCAACAACCACTGCAGTCTCTTGGCCTCCAGGGTGATTCCAGTGGAATCACTGTCTCCTATGCTCTTCGTTGTTCAATTCTAATGTGATGTCCACTAGGAAGCATGCCTTGACCTCCTACCACCTACATCAGAGAGAAGCAATAGCCCCTCTTATTATATAATGTGCAGTTTCATATTACTTTACCCCCTTTCACCATTCTGGCACTTATTTCTTAACATCCTTTTTCCCGACTATGCTGAGAGTCTTTAAGGATATGAATATGAAACATATTTGTTTCCCCAGTGCCACCAAGCAATGTGCCTGATACCTGTCGATACTCAACAAATGTTTGCCATGGCATATATCTAGCTGTTCTTTGGTTACACAGGGTTCAATCAATTTGGGATACTATGGAAGATTCTTTTAGCCCTTGTGAATAGGATAATATTGAAAGAAAATCCTATTGAAACAGGCAAATCATCTGAGGCTCCTAAAAGTAAAGAAGAATAATTTTTCACACATTATTTCTTTTAGATTTTTTCCCTTAAGCGTAATTTTAAAGTTCCACAGAAGCATAGCAGGCCTTGTTCCACTTGAGGCTCAATAGAAAATTGAGACTAGAAAGGATAAAATGCAATACTGATTTGCTTTAGCCGCCAATTACAGAGGTTAAAGAAAAATATGTCTTTGGTCAGGTGCAGTTGCTCACACCTGTAATCCCAGCATTTTGGGAGGCCAAAGTGGTAGTATTGCTTGAGTTCAGGAGTTTGAGACCAGCCTGGCCAACATAGTGAGACCCTGTCTCTACAAAAAAATTTAACAAAAATTAGCCAGGTTTGGTGGCATGCACCTGCAATCCTAGCTATTCAAGAGGCAAAGGCAAGAGGATCCCTTGAGCCCAAGAGTTCAAGGTTACAGTGTACTATGATCATGCCACAGGAATCCATCCTGGGCAACAGAGTGAGACCCTGTCTCAGAGAGATAGAGAGGGAGAGACAGACAGCACGTGCATGCACGCGCACGAGAGAGAGAGAGAGAGAGAGAGAGAGAGAGAGAGAGAGAAAGAGGATGTCTTCTTTCTCTTAAGTATAGCATGGATTGGCCACTACCTAAAAGACATAGACACTGTCTCTCTGATATACTCCGAATGCTATGATTAAAGGGTAGTGGAGAGGGAATAAGGAACCCATAGAGCCTCTGCTTAGAAGAAAGGAGATAGCAAGAGCAGAAATCATAGCAAGAAGAAAGAGAAGTATCTTGGAAGGACCTTGCAATTGAACCTGCAGGTTAAGATTCTAGGACACTTACTTTAACTCAATTCAATGTTCATTTATAGCTATTATCATCTTGAAATCAGGAGTCCAGCTGGGAGAGAGCTATAGTTATTACTAAGAAATTAATTGAAAATGATTTTTATTTTAGGGCATTTTGTGTGCTTTGTTGTGTTTTAGGATGCAAGAGGAGGGATTATTGAAATACAAAATTCACGCAAGTCCCATCTGTCCTTGAATTCAAATAACACTATCTCAAAATTTTAACCGAGATGTGACTGAGAGTCTATTATGTACCAGTCACTGTGCTACATGCTGGAAATAAAAGGACAGTAACACAGCCTCTACATTCCAGAGTACTCACGAATCTCACTAAAGCAGCGAACTTCTCCTCTTATACAATGAGCCAGAACTATCGAATACAAACATAAACAGAGGATATGAGAAAACAGAAGCAGGAATAACTAACTTAAATAAATAAATCCAAGAACTAGAAGTCACTAATGAAGTGACAGAAAAATTATACAGAATAACAAGGGGATAGAGAAAAATCCCACTTATTTCAAGAGCCTTACGCTAACAGAACTCTATAAACCTATTATTTTTAGCAGTTTAATCTATAGATTTCCAAAAGCAGTCTATATCAAGAATCTGAAATATATAACTTTACGGGAAGGAAAAGCAAGAAAGAGGGAATAATAAAGGTTATGTTAGCCCTCCATTAAAATATACAACTGTCCCACATTTGTATTTTTAGACCAAAAAGTTTCAAGACAGAGATCTAGTGTCATGTGTGTTAACTCTTCTGAAAGGCTGGCTTCATAACTCTTGACACACAGAGACAACTCACATTATTGTTGGGATAAATACTGTTCAGATACCTGAAGAAATTTCAGACTCAATTTGGATGGGCTATCATTTGTCCTTTGTTTACCACGACTAAAACTACACTTACCCTGAGAGGTATGTCATTAAACTATCTGTAGCAAGTTTTTTCTCTCACTTATTTGTGGACTGAACTGCTTAATATTTTCTCCTCCAGAGAAGAAGAAATAGTGCAGGATTTTGAGTTGACAGCAAGCCTCAGTGACACCAGTGGCCACAGAAAGCCATGTTTTATGGTTACTACTCTTTACAGTATTGGATTTTTGTTGAATCAGCTTTTGCATTTCAGATTCTAAAAACTAAAGTATGTATCATATAATAAATTAGCAACCTACCAAAAATACTACTTAATACAGATCATAGTTGCTTTTGAATTTTGCTAGTCAGGAAAATTTTTTAAATTTGCATTCATCTTTAAAGACTAACACAGAGCGAAAGGTAGATAATTCATAAATTCAAGCTCACAATTCTACGTTAGAGTCTTCCCAAACCAGTGTTCTGAATCATTTAAGCAATGAAAAATATTCATTTCTGCATTTGAAAAATTAAGCATTTAATTAACTACATTTATTTAAAGTGACCAAAAGTCTCATCTTGTCATGTCTAATAAACATATATGGCAGCATATTGGCAGCTCAGAATATTATATGTGCGTAAAATCAGTTTCAATGAATAATATGTAGAAATATCTCAAGGAAGAAAATACATGAATCTTTGTACAAAACAGTTTTAAGTAATAACTTAATGAAGAATCAAAGGCTATCCTATAAAACAAATTAGAGTTCAATAAAATTTTATTTATAGTACCCTAATCTCCCCCAAATAGTGTCTTGTGAGAAAAAAAGAAACAAAAAAGGCAGAATACTGATCATTTTTGAAGCATAGAGCTCATTATGCTGTCTTCTCTTCGTGTGTGTGTGTGTGTGTGTGTATTTGAAATTTTTGATTATAAAGAGTTTAAAAATAAATAGAGTTTCAAATAGGTATATAGAACTTCAATTTCTGGCAAAATGCAGTAGATGTACTTTTTCCTATTCTTAGGTTATGTACAATTGAAAACTCTGGACATTCCTATACAATAAATATAAGACTGGAAAGCAAAGATAAAAGACTACTTGCAACCTCGAGACCTGAAGAATACCATGGTAGTAAGTTCCCTCGGTTTTTTTCTTGCCTTCTACCAGAACTAAAGGTGAAGAAGCTGGAAACAAAAACTTAGACACAGATCAAAGCCCCAACAAAAGCTTTCTCTCTCTAGGAAAAGGATCAGGAAAGGGACAGCTTAGCCAGACAAAATGTTCAGATAATAACCATCCTACTATAGCCAAACACCACAGCAAAGACTGTGGCTCCAAGAACCAGGAAGATGTCACACTGAATGAGAAAAGATAATCAACAGATGTCAACACCGAAGTAACAGAAATATTAGATGATCTGACAAATACTTTAAAGTAGACTTAATAAAAAGTATTCAACAAGTTATTAAAATATGCTTGAAACAAATGAAAGCAATAGAAACCTTCGGCAAAAAAAAAAAAAAAAAAAAAAAGTAGATGTAAAGAGGAACCAATAGAACATTTAGAACTCAAAAACACAATAACTGAAACAAAAAAGCTCAGTGGGTGGGTTCCACAACAGAATAAATGTAAGGAAGAAAGAAAAGATTCAATAAAGTAGAAGATGGAATAATAGAAATTTCCCAATATAAATGTGATCACAATGGCAGAAATTGAAGTGATGCAGCCATAAGCCAAAGAAAGCTGACAGCTACCAGAAGCTACAAAAGTCAAGAAACAGACCCTCCCATTACAGCCTCCACAGGGAGTGTTAATCTGCCAGTACCATTATTTCAGCCCAGTGAAACTGATTTTTTACTTCTTGCCTCCACAACTGTAAGAGAATAAATTTCTGTTGTTTGAAGCCACCAAATTTAAGATAATTTGATACAGCAGACTGGAATCTGCTACCATTAATGTGAGTAATGGGTGTTACCAGGTAGAAGAAAGAAAACTACAGGCCAATATCTTTTATGAACAAAATACTTATAAACCAAACCTAGCAACCTATGAAAAGAATTATACACCATATCTAAGTGGGTTTGAAAATATACAGAATGTGTTCTATAACCACAGTGGAACCAAACTAGAAATTGATAATAGAAACATAATGGAAAAAATCTACAAATATTTGAAACTAAACAACACACTCTAAATAATCCATGGTTCAAAGAGAAAATCTCAAAGGAAATTTTTAAATTTATTGACCTTAATGAAAATAAAAATACAACACATAAAAATTGCTTTAACTGTGTTGAGAGAAAAATTTGTAGCACTAAGTGCATAGATTAGGAAAGATGAAGTCTCAAGTCAATAGTCTAAGCTATCTCAAGAATCTAGAAAGAGAGAAGAAAATAAGCTCAAAGTAAGCAAAAGGAAGAAAATAATAAAAACAAGAGCAGAAATCAATGAAATTAAAAGCAAAGAGAATAGAAAAAAATCAAACAGCCATTTCTCTGAAAAGAAAAACTGGCAATTCTTTAGCAAAACTAACAAAGGAAATAGAGAAAATATATAAATTGTCAATATTAGGAATGAAATAAGGGCTATCACTATGGATTCTGTGGACATAAAAAGATAATAAGTAAATATTGCTAACAACTCTATAAATACAAACTTGACAAGTTAGACAAGATAAACCATTTCCTTAAAAAACATAAATTATCACAACTTGTCCAATAGGAAATAGGTAATTTTAATAGCCCTAAAACTATTAAGGAAATTTGATTCGCAATTTTAAAACACTCCAAAAAATTCTCCAGGATCCAATGGTTTCGCTGAAAATTTTACCAAAGGTTTAAAGAAGTAATACCAATGCTATATAATCTCTTCCAGAAAATAGAAGAGGTAACATGTCTGAATTCATTTCATGAAGCCAATATTAACCTATTAACAAACCAGAGAAAGACAATACAAAAAAACTATAGGTAATATTTCTCATGAATACAGATGTGAAAAAATCCTTAACACAATATTAGCAAATAGGATTCAGCAATATTTTTAAAATGTACACCATCATCAAGTGAGGTTTATTCTTAATATTGCTTTAGATAACATATTAAGAAAAATTACATGACCATATTAATTAATGCAGGAAAGGTATTTGACAAAATGGGTCACTTATTCGTGATTAAAACTCTCAGAAAATTAGGAATGGAAGGAAATTTCCTCAACTTGATAAAGAACATCTATAAAAAAATTGTTTAATGAAAAAGCTGTAAGTTAACATTATATTTAATGTTGATAGACTGTATGCTTTCCCTGCGATATCTGGAGCAAGGCAAGGATATCCACTCTCACCACTCTTATTCAACACATGCTACAAGTTATCTTCAGTACAATAAAGGAAGAAAAATAAATAAAGCCATGCAGATTAGTAAGGAAGAAAGAAAACTCTTCCTAACTGTAGATGACGCGATTGTCTACATAGAAAATTCCAAGGCATCTACCAAAAAAAAAAAAAAAAAAAAGAATGAATAAGTGAACTAAGAAAGGTCAGAAGATATATGATAAACATGTAAAAATCAATTTTATTACTATATATTAGTACTGAACACATGGATAACAACATTTTTAAAAATAATGCCATTTATGTCAATGCCAAAAAAATGTAAATACCTAGGAGTATATTTAAAACACGTACAGGATGTGCATGTTCTAAATCTTGGCTGCATCAATATTAGTATCCTGGTTGTGATATACAACTTTGGTTTTGCAATATGTCACCACTGGGGAAAACTGGGTAAGATGTACATATAAACTCTCTGTATTATTTCTTACAGCTGTATATGAATCTACAATTATCTCATATTAAAAGGTTTAATTTGTAAATGTTGGTATGTAGAAAACTGGTGCTGCACATTTCTAGGCCGTCTTCCCTACACTCCCACTCATATTTCCAGATGAATAAAAACTTTAGTAACAGGAAAATCTGGGTTTGAGTCACGGTTCTGCCACTTACTTGTTTTAAGACTTGCCCTCATCTATAAAATAGGTACAGTGATAATAATAATAATGATAATGTCTGCCTAAGAGGGTTGTTTTTAGGATTAAATGAGATCAGCATGTAAAGTGCTTGACGGTAAACTTAAATGTAAAATTAAGAATATGCTTTGCACAGATTAAGCCTTCAATATGACAGCAATGATGATGTTAACTATAGTGACTATCACATTTTGATAGGAATTCTGTCCATCTTATCATACTGATCTATGCTCTTCAGACCATATTTCTGCCTTCTACTTCATGACACTATTTGCTTCAAATCATTTTTCTGGTCCACCCAACAAGATATCCACAAAAATACATGCAAAACTCTTAAAGCATTTTTGCCTATCCTCCAGCCTGCTTTTATTCCTACATCCTCTATAGACATTAATATGCTCTTAGTTGCAAAATACATTGCAAAGATTGTAAATGATAGCTGCAGGTTTAATCCAACTGGAAGATTTGTTTTGACTGAGTCATACAGGGTTGTTTTTCTGTTTCTAAATTATTTATTATCATTTGAAAATCTCTACCACAACCTAGTGACTTGCACATGTTCTCAACTCTAAATTACCTAACTGCTCCCTCTTTAATCACTTAAGTTTTCAACCAGCATAAACCTGTCATCTTGGACATCTTTATCAATAACTGTAACAAGCCAGTTACAGTTCCTTTCAATTTTCCACTCTGATTTTGGAGGATATATCCACTAACCTGGTTCAGACCCCAAGTATCTCTTACGTGGGCCACTGCAAGTGGTTCTCCTTGTTTCCAGTCTAGCCACTTATTTAATTCATTCCCTATGCTGCCTCCAGAGAGATTTTCTTCAAAACTCATAAAAAATGTGGTATGGTATGCTGGTGAGAACAAAAAACTCTGAAACTAGACAGTCTGAGTTCTACTCTCACCTCTGCAACTTATTAGCTATGATTCTTGAACAACTTGTTAACCTCACTGCTTGTTTCTCTGCTATAAACTGGAGATAATAATCAACAGTCTATGTACATCATGGGATTCTTATGAGTATTAATTAAGTGAGTTAAAATATGTAAAGCACTTAAAATAGTGTCTGACATATAGCAAGAGCTATATGTTAACTGTTACTATTATCATCTCTCTCCCTTTTTCTTAAAATTACTTCATGGCTTCCCACTCCCTGCTGACAGTTCTTGCCATTTATGATATGACCACAAACTGTGTTTCTACTCTAATTTTCCATTTCTAGCTACACTGAATTACTTGCCATTTCTCCAAAATAAATCACCACTGTTACACCTCCAGACTTTTATATTTATTTTTCTCTTACTATGAGAAACACCATTCCCCACTTCCTTGGCTTGGAAAATTCAAGCTTTCTGCTTTGGAATCCAGGTCAAAGACACCACCTCTGTGAAGTCTTCCCTCTCAACCACACATTTAAACAAAATTCCCTCCACTGCATTTCAAAGACACTCTTTATATATGCTATTAGAGTACTCATAATATATATCATGGTCAACAGAGTTTTTATCTGTCTGACCTTTCCCAAATAATTTGACTTCTCTGTGCTTCAGTTTTCTCACCTGAAAGTGGAGATTATGATAGCACCTATCTCAAATGTTTGTTGGGATTAAATAAAATAATATATGCAAAAGGCATGTCCAATATGTGAAACATAAAGATTGGCACATATTTTTACTATCATCATCATTATTATGAGTGTAATATTCAAATGAATAAGTCTGGCACTGAACATTTTCTCGGCCCTCCTCTCTAAGCTCCCTCTGTTATTTCTAGAGAAGTGTAGGCTTTCATAACGAGAAAGCCAAAAGAATCCAAAAAGAATCATATGTTCTTAAAAGAAGGGAACTTTTCTAAAGCATCTTTCAGCACAGGACCTGGAAGTAGTAGGAGAGCCCTTAAATCTTTGTTAAGTGAATAAGTATCCAGAGGAGAAAAGAAAATGAAGGCCATTGCTGTGTATATCCTATATATATGCCTATGTATATGCCCTAAATATTATATACTTAAGCCAAAACAATGTTTTTCCACTTCCTTCCCTGGCATCTTCTCTGGTATCTTATTTTTGGAAACGACAGACAGTATTATAATAATTTTATATACAGGCAGTTTTAAGCAAAGACTTTATCAACAAATGCATTGAGGTTTACACAATGACTCTATCACTTCCTAGCTGTATGAACACGGATAAGACACACAACTCTCTGCATCTCAGTTCCTTAATTCTTATATAGAATTAATAATGCCTATTCTCAGGCTTACTGTGAGGATTAGATGGGAAAGCATGATAGCACCGTGTATAGAGTCTGGCATATAGTATGGGGTCAATAATTGACAGCTATTAAGAGATTATCTTCTTTTGTATCATTTTTAAGTTCTCTAACAGATTTGGATTCTACGATTCCTACTTTTTAAAGGTAAAGGATTCACGATCTCTTACAGGAGTCTTAAATATTCAGAGTTTAAATGCAGGCTGGTGAAAACACAGGCAGGAGAGCGGAGTGCCTACAGAAGGGCACTGGAGGCAGAAAGATATTGTGTGTTTAGGTATTTATGAACAATTTACTGTGCTAGAACATCAAGCATAAGACAAGGATTGTGGAGATGGAAGGCTAGAAGCACAGACAAGGGCAGATAAGGAAATCCTTGGGTGCCATGTTAAAGAGCTTATTCTGTAGGTTAAGTAGATCTGTATGAAGGTAGCAGAGAATTGATATAATTATATTTTTGTTTTACATCTATACCCCAGATGGCTATGTGGCATGTGATTCAAAGAAGAGATGGCTAGGGTCTCAGGGATCTGTTAGGATATTCTTCCAGCCAATATTCAAAATTAGAGAAAGAAAGACCTAAAGTAGGGCAGAGACAATGAAGATGGCAATAAGGAATAGTTTAAGAAATATTTGTGATGCAAAAATCAGCAGGATTTAGTAACTGATTGGAGCAGGGGTGAGGGAATGGGAAGAGTGACAGGTTTATGGCTTTCTTGACTGGTTTTTGGTATCATCAATTGAATTAGAGACTGAATGAATTGTTTTAGGAAAGAGATGTTGATTTCAGCACTAAAAATGTTGAGTTTTAGGTTATTGAAAGCAACAGTGAAGCTGACCAGGAGGCTTTGGAACATATAAGGACAAAAGTAGGTGTAGTTTTGGTTATTCAGAAAGTAGCATAATATTCCAAAGGGAAGAGCAGGTACCAGGCAATGTCAGAGGCAAGTATCAACTCTACATTTGGAGGATTATATACTACCCATATGTATGTTGGAATTTTGTGTCAGTATCATTTTTATTACTTATAGTGTTGAAGACAATGATGTAGGGTGCTATGCAGTTTGCAAAGGCCTTTCACCAGTGCTATTTCACTTCATCTTTGAGAGAAATCTACCAGAGAGACATGAAAGCTCATTTCATAGGTGAAAAAAATGGGGTTTTGAATAGTTAAATTGTTTTCCAAAAACATAATGTCAACCAATGATTATATTCCAAACATTTATTCTGACTCTAAGTTGTGGTTTTGCTTGTTTGTTTGTTTATTTGTTTGAGACAGAGTCTCACTCTGTTGCCCAGGCTGGAGTGCAGTGGCACAATCTCAGCTCACCGCAATCTCCACCTCCCGGGTTTGTGCCATTCTCCTGCCTCAGCCTGCCAAGTAGCCAGGACTACAGGTGCCCGCCACCACGCCCTGCTAATTTTTTATATTTGTAGTAGAGACGGGATTTCACTATGTTAGCCAGGATGGTCTCGATCTCCTGACCTCATGATCCGCCTGCCTCAGCCTCCGAAAGTGCTGGGATTACAGGCGTGACCCACTGTGCCCAGCTATTCTGACTCTAAGTTTTAACCACATTTATGATACCATCGGGGCAAATGTTCAACCTAAGGATTTAGTCAGAGAAGTATCTTCTTCTAAATCACTGATTCAAACTAACCCTACCTATTGTCTTGAAAGTTAATTAGGTTCAACATCATTCCTGTTGGTTGGAGAATCTCATCTATCGGTCTTTTGTTAATTGACCCTTATTATAAATATGCATACAATATGGGAAGACAAAAGACAGTGTTTAAGAATTCAAACAATGAGCCGAAATTCAGGGCTTGAAACCCAGTTCTACCATTTACCAGCTGTGTGATGTTAAGTAGTTATTTAATCACTCTGACACTCAGTTTTGTTACCAATATATTGGGGATAATGATAGGATATATTTCACATGGTTGTTGGTAAAAGGTTAGTGATTTAATACCTATAAAGTGCTTAGAATAATGCCTAGGCACTTAATGTTGTCTATCTTTATATTATTATTGAATTTGAAACATTATTATATGCACACATTCCCTAGTACCTGGTATGAAGCTGTTGATATGGCAAATGCCCATGGTCCACACTCCTGTTACACTCCTTTCTCTCTCTCAGCCCACACCTATGGCTTCATGGATGGTTCTCTAAGATCAGTTGACAGAGAAAGAGAAGACTGAGTCCTAGTTTACAGGCAGTTCTACATGATATGTGGCCACCACCCAAAAGAAAATATCTGCAGCACTACAGCCCCTTTCTGACACATCACTGAAGAGCAGTGGTGAAGGGAAATCCTCCCATGGGACAGAACTCTGGGAAGTGCACCTACCTGTGCTCTTTGGTTGAAAGGAAAACTGACCAGAGGTGCAGTTATATACAGATTCAGGCACTTGGAAATAACATGATTGTAAAATTTATGATAAATAAATTTGAGGACTAGGTATGTGAATAGATCTCTCTGAATGAGTAAAAATGTGAAGATATTTGTGTCCCATATGAATGCTACCCAAAAAGTGAACACTACAGAGGAAGATTTTAATAACTGAATAGATAGAATGACTCTTCTGTGGACACCAGTCAGCCTCTTCCCCAGTCATTCCCAATGGGCTCATGAACACAGTGACCATGGTGGAAGGGATGGATGTTATGCAGGGACTCAGCAATATGACTTCCATTCACCAAGCCTGACCTGGCCATGATTACCACTGAGTGCCCAATCTGCCAGCAGCAGAGAGCAACAGTGAGCCCTCAATATGACACCCTTTCTAGGGATAATCAGACAGCTACCTAGTGACAAGTTGATTACATTGGACCACTTCGATTGTGGAAATGGAAGCATTTGTCCCTACCAGAATAGACACTCTGGATATGGATTTGTCTTCTCTCCATGATATGCTTATGCCAAAATTACCAACCATGGAATTACAGAATTCCTTATCCACCATTATGGCATTCCATAATGGCCTTATCCACCATGATGGCATTCCACACAGCATTGCTTCTAATCAAGGAAATCATCCCCAGCAAACTATGTTTGACAATAGGCCCATGTTCATGAAATTCACTAGTCTTACCATATCTCCCACCATCCTGAAGCAGCTTTCTTGATAGAACAGTGCAATTGTCTTTTGAAGACTCAGTTACAGCACCAACTAGATAAACAGAAATACCTTTCAGGACTGGGGCAAGATTCTCCAGAAGGCTGTATATGGTCTGAATCAGTATCCAAAATATGGTGCTGTTTCTCCAATAGTCAGGATTCAAGGGTCTAGGAATTAAGAGTGAAAACGAGAGTGACACCACTCATTATTACCCCTAGTTACCCACTAGCAAAGTTTTTGCTTTCTTTTTCAGTGATTGTATAATCTGCTGGTCTAGAAGTCTGTTTCAGAGAGAAGAACGTTACAACCAAGAGACACAACAACCATTCCATTGAATTGGTAGTTGAGAGTGCCAACTGGCAACTTTGGGCTCCTCATGCCTCTGAATCAACAGGTAAAGAAGAGAGACAATGGTGTTGGATAGGGTAATTGGTCCTGACAACAAAAGACATTGGACTATGGCTCCACAATGGAGGTAAGGGAGAGTATGCCTGGATTATAGGAGATTCCTTTGGGTATCTCTTAGTATTACCAGGCCCTGTGATTAAGGTCCACGGAAAACTACAACCCAATCCAGGCAGTACTACAAATAGCCTAGACCCTCCAGAAATAAAGATTTTAGTCACTCCCCACCCCCACCCCAGGTAAAGAACCATAACCAGCTGAGGTTCTTGCTGAAAGCAAAGGAAATACAGGATGGACAGTACAAGGTAGTTATAAATACCAGTTACTACCACATAACCAGTTACAGAAATGAAAAATTTTGGGACTTGGGGCAGAGCAAGACAGTGGAAGAGAAGGTTCTACCAATCGTCCCTGTAGCAAACACAATTTAACAACTATCTACACACACACACACACACACACACAAAATAAGAACAAAGAAAAAGGTGAGCACTCACAGTACCTGGTTTTAACTTCATATTGTTGAAAGAGACACTGAAGAGATAAGAAAAACAGTCTTAAATCACTGACGCCATCCTTCCCCCAGCCCCTGGCAGCAAAAGCATGGTACAGAGTGTTTTGGTGATTGGAGAGAGGGAGATCCTAGCATTCGTTAGGCACTGAACTCAGTACTACTCTATTACAACAGAAAACAAAACTGGACTAAACTCAGCTGATGCCCACCCACAGAGGGAGCATTCAAACCAGTCCTAGCCAGAGGGAAATCACTGATCCCAGCAGTCTAAACTTAAGTTCCCAAAAGCTTCCCTGCTGTGGGTTAAAGTATTTTGGGGCGGAGATAAACTTGAAAGGCAGTCTAGGCCACAAGGACTGTAACGCCTAGGTGAGTCCTAGTGCTGAACTAGGCAGGTCCAGGGACAGGGAACTGGGTGGGGAGGGTGGGGAGGGTGGGGAGGGAGGCTCAGTAGGCTGACCTACTGAGACACCAGCTGGAGCAGCTAAGGAAGTGCTGGCATCACCTCTCCCCTAACACTAGGATGCACAGCTCACAGCTCCAAAAAAGACCCCTTCTCTCTGCTTGAGGAGAAGAGAGGGAAGAATGGGGAGAACTGTATCTTGTATCTAGGGTACCAGCTCAGCCACAGCAGGATAGGGCACCAGTGAGAGTTGTGAGCCTCCCTTTCCAGGCCCTATCCTGGCAGGACTCATCACCTGCTAACTGAACAGACCTTAGGCCCTGAATAACCAGCAGAGAAACACAGGTACTATGTCAAGGGCCTTTGGTAAGACTCTGAGGCTTGCTGGCTTCAGATGAGACTCAGCACATTCCCAGCTGTGGTAGCTACAGGGCAAGAATCCTTTCACTTGAGAAAGGTGAAAGGAAAAGAAAAGGGTGCTTCGTCTTGCACCTTAAGTGCCAACTCAGCCATAGCGGGGTAGAACAATAAGTGGGCTCTTGGGGTCCCCAACAAGACTTGGCTCTTGCATCCAAAAGGGAAGCCCACTGGCCAGAAAAGTGAGTACCAGGCCAGGCAGCATTCACCACAAGTTGACTGAAGAACGCTTGGGCTTTAAAGGAATGTCAGTGGTAGTCTGACAGTACCCTCTGTGGGTCTGTGGTGGCAGTGACCACGGGGTGAGGCTCCTCTGCCTTTGGAAAGGGGAAGGAAGAGTGGGAAGAATTGTGTCTTGTGGTTTGAGTGCCAGCTCAGTCACAGCATAAGAGAACACCAGAGAGACTTCATCAGAGAGACTTCTAAGGTTTTTGACTGTAGTCCCTGGCTCCCAGATCAGATAGCACCTCCAGATTAACACAGAACCTGGGGGAGCTTGCTATCCTGAAGAAAAAGACACAGGCCTGTCCAGTTTGCCACCTTCTGATTGTGGAGCCCCAGGGCTTTGAGAAAACACAGGCTATAGCCAGGAAATAATTACAGTAGGCCTTGGCTATACTGTAGCCAAGTAGGCAAGACCCAGTGCTATGCTGGCTATAGAAGGTCTGACCTACCACAGTCATACTGGTGGTGATCACAGGAGTGTTTGCTTCACCCCCATCCCCAGCTCTAGGTGGCTCAAACAGAGAGAGGGACTGCATACATTTGGGAGAAAGTAAAAAAAGAGAACAGGAGTTTCTGCCTGGTAATCCAGAGAATTATTCCAGAATTCATCCAAGACCATCAAGGAGGTACCTCTGCGAGTCTGCAAGAACCACAGTATTACTGGGCTCACAGTGTCCCCTAAAGTAGATACTGCTTTACATCACAACAACCAAGTTTTTTTGAATATCTGGAAAGCCTTCCCTAGAAGCCTGGGTACAAACAAGTCCAGACTGAGAAGACTACAATAAATACCCAATTCTTTAATTATCAGGCATAGATGAACATCTACAAGAATCAACATCATCCAGGAAAACATGACCTCTCCAAATGAACTATATAAGGCACCAGAAACCAATCCTGGAGGAACAGAGATATGTGACCTTTCGGAGAGAATTCAAAATAGCTGTGTTGGGGAAATTCAAAGACAACACAGAGAAGGAATTCAGAATTTTATCAGATAATTTAACAAAGACATTGAAATAATTAAAAAGAATCAAGCAGAAATTCTGGAGCTGAAAAATGCAATTGCCACACTAAAGAATGCATCAGAGTTTTCCAATAGCAGAATTGATTGAGCAGAAAAAAGAATTAGTGAGCCTCAAGACTGGCTATTTGAAAACACACAGAGGAGACAATGGAAAAAAAATGAAGCATTCCCGTAAGATCTAGAAAATAGACTCAAAAGGGAAAATCTAAGAGATATTGGCCTTAAAGAGGAGGTAGAGAAAGAGATAGGATATAAAGATTATTCAATGGTATAATAACAGAGAACCTCCCAACCCTAAAGAAACAATACCCAAGAATGAGAAGGTTATAGAACACTAAGCAGATTTAACCTAAGGAAGACTACTGCAAGGCATTTAATAACCAAATTCCCAAAGGTCAAAGATAAAGAAAAGATCCTAAAAAGCAGCAAAAGAAAATAAACTAATGACATACAATGGAGCTCCACTACAGCTGTCAGCAGACTTCTCGATGAAAACCTTACAGGCCAAGAGAGTGGCATGATATGTTAAAAGTACTGGAGGTAAAAAACTTTTACTCTAGAATAGTATATCTAGCAAAAACATTCTTCAATAATAAAGGAGAAATAAAGGCTTTTCCAGACAGATAAAAGCTGAGGAATTTCATCAACATCAGACCCATCCTACAAGAAATGCTAAAGAGAGTACTTCAATCAGAAAGAAAAGAATGTTAATGAGCAATAAAGAATCATCTGTATAAAACTCACTGGTAATAGTAAGTACAGAGAAAAAATGCAAACTATTATAACATTGTAACTATGGTATATAAAACTACTATTATCTTAAGTAGAGAAACTAAATGATAAACCAATTAAAATAATAACTACAACAACTTTACAATACATAAACAGTAGAATAAGATATAAACAGAAATAACATAAAGTGAAAAAACAGAAAAACAAAGTTAAGTCTTTATTTCCTTGGTGTTTTTTGGTTTTTTTTTTTTTTTTTTTTGCTCCCTTGTTGTTTGTTTATACCAACAGTGTCAAGTTGTTATCAGCTTAAAACAATCAGTTATAAAATGGTGTTTGCAAGATTCATGGTAACCTCAAACAAACAAACAAACAAAATACAACAAATACATATAAAAAGCAAAAAACTAAATCATATCACCAGAGAATATCACCTTCACTAAAAGCAAGACAGGAAGGAAAGAAGAAAGAAAAGACTACAATATAACCAAAAAACAAATAACAAAATGACAAGAGTAAGTCCTTACTTATCAATAATAATAATGAATGTAAATAGACTAAATCATCCAGTCAAAGAGATATAGAGTGGCTGAACGGATTTTAAAAAAGAAAAAGACCAATGATCTGTTTCCTACAAGAAACACACTACACCTGTAAAGAAACACATAGACTGAAAATAAAGAGAGGAGAAAAGATATTCCTTGACAATGGAAACCAAAAAAGAGCAGGAATAGCAGGAATATATCAGACAAAGGAGATTTCAAGACAAAAACTATAAGAGACAAAGAGGGCCATGATATAATAATAAAGAGGTCAATTAGCAAGAGGATATAACAATTTAAAAAATATGTACACCCAACAGTGGAGCACCCAGACATATAAAGCAAATATTATTAGAGCTAAAAGGAGAGATAGACTTCAATATAATAATAGCTAGAGACTTCAACACTGCACTTTCAGCATTGGACAGATCTTCCAGACAGAAAATCCACAAGGAAATATTGGACTTAATCTGCACTATACACCAAATGGACCTAATAGATATTTACAGAACGTTTCACCCAAAAGCTGCAAAAGGTGATGTGATTTAGTTTTTTGCTTTTTATATGTATTTGTTGTATTTGTTTTTTTTTTGTTTGTTTGTTTGTTTGTTTTTTTGTTTTGCTCTGAGGTTACCATGAGTCTTACAAACACTATACCATGTGCTTATTTTCCTCAGCACATGGATCATTCTCAAAGGTAGACCAGATGTTAGGTCACAAAACAAGTCTTAAAATACTAAAAAAATTTAAATAATAGCAAATATCTTCTTTAATGACAGTGGAATAAAACTAGAAATCACTTAAGGATTTTGGGAACAATACCAACATGAAGACATTAAACAATACATTCCCGAATGACCAGTGGGTCAAAGAAGAAATTAAGAAGGAAATTGAGAAAAAAATTGAAACAAATAATAATAAAAACATAAAATAACAAAACATAGGGGATACAACAAAAGCAGTACTAAGAGGGAAGTTTACAACTATAACTGCCTGTTAAAGAAGGAGAAAAACTTGAAATAAATAACCTAACAATGCATGTTAAAAAATTAGAAAAGCAAGCATAAAACAAACCCAAAATTAGCAGAAGAAAAATAATAATAAAGATCAGAGCATAAATAAATGAAATTGAAATGAACACAACAATACAAAAGATCAATGGAACAAAAAGTTGATTTTTCGAAAAGTTAAGCAAAATTGATAAACCTTTAGCCAGACTAAGAATAAAAGACAGAAGATTTAAATAAACAAAATCAGAGATGAAAAAGGAAACATTACAACTGACACTGCAGAAATTCAGAGATTTGTTAGTGGCTACTGTTAGCAACTATACGCAAATAAATTTTAAAATCTAGAAGAAATGAATAAATTCCTAGATACCAGCAATGTACCAAGATAAGTCCATGAAGAAATCTAAAACATTAACATACCAATAACAAGTAACAAGACCAAAGCCATAATAAAAAGTCTTGCAGCAAAGAAAACGCCAGGACCCAATAACTTCACTGCTGAATTCTACCAAATATTTAAATAAGAACTAATACCTATCTTACTCAAACTATTCTGAAAAATAGAGGAGGAGGGAATACCCCCAAACTCATTTTATAAGGCCAGTATCACCCTGATACAAAAACCAGACAAAGACACATCAAAAAAAGAAAACTACAGGTCCACATCTCTGATGAATATTCATGCAAAAATCCTCAACAAAATACTAGCAAATCAAATTCAAGAATGCCTGAAAAAGATCATTCATCATGGCCAAGTAGAATTTGTCCCTGGAATGCAAGAACGGTTCAACATACACAAATCAATCAATGTGATACATCATATCAACAGAACGAAGGGCAAAAATCATATGATAATTTCAATTGATGCTGAAAAACCATTTGATAAAGTCAATCTTACGTCATAAAAACCCTCAAATAACTGAGTATATAAGCAACATACCTCGACATAATAAAAGCCATATAAGCAGACCCACAGCTAGTATCATACTAAATGGGGAAAAACTGAAAGCCTTTCCTCTAAGATATGGAACACAAAAAGGATGCCCACTTTCACCACTGTTATTCAACGTAGTACTGGAAATCCTACCTGGAGCAATCAGACAAAAGAAAGACCTAAATGGTATCCTAGCCGATGATACGATTTTGTTTAGAAAAACCTAAAAAGTCCCCCAGAAAACTATTAGAACAGATAAACAAATTCAGTCAAGTTGCAGGATACAAAATCAACCTACAAAAACCAGCAGCATTTCTATATACCAACAGTGAACAATCTCAGAAAGAAATTTAAAAAGTAATTACATTTGCAATAACCACAAATAAAATTAAATAAATGTGAGTAAAATTAAATAACTATGAATAAAAACTATAAAATACTAATGAGTGAAATTGAAGAGGACACAAAAATATGGAAGACATTCCACGTTCTTGAATAGGAAGAATCAATATTATTAAAATGTCCATACTACCCAAAGTAAACTACAGATTCAGTTCAATCCATATCAAAATACCAGTGACATTCTTCACAGATATAGAAAAAACAATCCTAAAATTTATATGGAACAACAAAAGACTCAGAATAGCCAAAACTATCCTGACCAAAAAGAACAATACTGGAGGGATCATATTATCTGACTTCAAATTACACTACAGAGTTATAGTAACCAAAATCACATAGTCCCGGCATAAAAAGAGACACATAGACCAATGGAACAGAATAGGGAACCCAGAAATAAACTCACACACCTTCAATGAACTCATTTTTGACAAAGTCCTTTTCCCCAGAGAACAGGCATTGGAGAAAAGACAATCTATTCAATAAATCATTCCAAGTAAATTGCATATCCAAATGCAGAAGAATGAAACTAGACCTCTACCTCTTGCCATATACCAAAATGAAATCAAAATGGATTAAAGACTTAAATCTAAGACCTCAAACTATGAAACTACTACAAAAAAACACTGGTAAACTCTCCAGATCATTGGTCTGGCCAATGACTTCTTGAGTAATACCCCACAAGTATGGCAACCAAAGCAAAAATGGACAAGTGGGATCACATCAAGTTAAAAATCTTCTGCACAGCAAAGGATACAATCAACAAAGCAGAGAAAACCCACAGAATGGGAAAAATTATTTGCAAACTACCCATCCAACAAGCAATTAATAACTAAAATGCATAAGGAGCTCAAACAACTCTACAGGAAAAAATTTAATAATCCAAGTGAAAAATGGGCAAAATATTTGAGTAGACATTTCTCAAAAGAAGACATACAAATGGCAAGCAGACATATGAAAAGGTGCTTAACATCATTGATCATCAGAAAAATGTAAATCAAAACTACAAAGAGATATCATCCCATTCCAGTTAAAATAGCTTTTATCCAAAAGACAGGCAATAATAAATGCTGGTGAGGATGTGGAGAAAAGGGAACCCTTGTACACTATTGATGGGAATGCAAATTAGTACAACCACTGTGGAGAATAGTTTGGAGGTTCCTCAAAAAACTAAAAATATGAACCAGCAATCCCATTGCTGAGCATATATCCAAAAGAAAGGAAATCAGTACATCAAAGAGTTATGTACATGAAAAACATATTCCTATGTTTATTGCAGCATCGTTCACTATAGCTAAGATTTGGAAGCAACCTAAGTGTTCACCAATGGATGAATGGACACAGAAAATGTGGCATATATACACAATGGAATACTATTCAGCCATAAAAAAGAATGAGATCCTGTCAATTACAATAGCATGGGTAGAACTGGAGATAATTATGTTAAGTAAAATAAGTCAGGAACAGAAAGACAAACATCTCATGTTCTCACTTATTTGTGGGATCTAAATATCAAAACAGTTGAAGTCATGGACATAGAGAGTAGAAGAATGGTTGAAGGGTAGTTAGGGGCTGGAAGGGTGGTGGGGATGGTTAATGGGTATAAAAAACAAGAATGAATAAGGCCTACGATTTGATACCACAACAGGATGACTACAGTCGATAATAATTGTACATTTTAAAATAAGTAAAATTTTGAGTATAATTGGACTGTTTGTAACAGAGGATAAATGTTTGAGGGGATGGATACTCTATTCTTCATCATGTGATTATTACACATTGCATGCCTGTATCAAAACATCTCATATACCCCATCAATACATACACCAACTATGTACTCACAAAAATTAAAATTAAAAATTAAAAAATGATAGCTCCTGTACAAAAACTCAGATTATTCTTGGGGTAAAATCAAGTTTTCACATTACTAGTTTGATGAGCATTCACTTGTAGTAGATGCTATAACAGAAAGATCTCTCAGGGTGGCCAGTTATGGGATCATTTTCAGTTTGCCAAATGATAGTATTTTAAAACAGAAAGAGTTATTTTATCTTATTTGATTTATTTATTTATTTATTTAGAGACAGAGCTTCGCTCTTGTTGCCCAGGCTGGAGTGCAATGGCATGATCTCAGCTCACCGCAACCTCACCTCCTCTATTCCAGAAATGCTTCTGCCTCAGCCTCCCGAGTAGCTGAGATTACAGGCATGTGCCACCACGCCCAGCTAATATTTTATTCCTGGTAGAGACGGGGTTTCTCCATGTTGGTCAGGCTGGTCTCAAACTCCCAACCTCAGGTAATCTGCCAGCCTCGGCCTCCCAAAATGCTGGGATTACAGGCGTCAGCCACCACGTCCAGCCAAAAGAGGTTTTTTTTAAATATTAGGTTGGTGCAAAAGTAATCACGATTTTTGCCATTAAAGGTAATAATAAATAAGAGCAACATATGTATAAGAACTCTTCCAAAATAAAAAAAAATGAGGATGTAATCGTTATGAGTATTTCCTCCTTAATTTGTATGAATATGTTTGCATGTAAATATACCCATATTAGCAAACTATCTTTGTTTTCTATTTCCTTATCATTAACACAAGATGTTACATAATTTATGTTAAGTCAGTATGTATTAACGTAAGATGCATATCAGTATTTAAGCACAGCCAGTCCTTTGTATCTACACGTTACACATCCACGGGGTCAACCAACAACAAATAGAAAATATTTTGGAGGAAAAAAGCACCTGTACTGAACATACACAGATTTTTTTCTTGTGATTATTTTCTAAACAATTCAGTATATCAACTATTCACATAGCATTCACAATGTATGTATTAAGTATTATAAGTAATCTAGAGATATTTAAATTATATGAGAGGACATGGATAGGTCATAAGCAAGTATTACACCATTTTCAATCGGGGACTTGACACCTGCAGATTCGTTATTCATAGGAGCTCCTGGAACCAATCCCCCATGGATACTGAGGAATGACTGTATTGTTAATTTTACATGATAATATTTAAGTAATGGGATATCAAGAAAAGAGTAAACATCACTAAAGGACTTTACCTCCTCATCTAAAGAAAGGATTAGTGTCTTTTTGTTTGTACACAGGATACTTGTATCATATTAGGTAGAATTACGACCTTGCTATTATCTTTATTTGAAATTAAATTTGATTAAAGGAGACGTGTATGGGTGCCAAGTTGACAAGGGGCAGACTTGTGATGGTTAATTTGTCACAAATTAACAGTTTGGGCAAATGGATGCCCAGATAGCTGTTAAACATTGTTTCTGGGTGTGTTTGTAAGGGTGTTTTTAGATGAGATTAGAATTTTAATTGGTTGATTGAGTAAAAATGATCACCTGCACCAATGTGAGTGGGCACCATCCAATCTACTGAGGGCCCCATGGAACAAAAAGGCAAAGAAAAGGCAAATTCACTCTGTTTCAGCTTGGACACCCATCTTCTGCCCTCAGACATCAGTGCCCCTGGCTCTCAGGCTTTCAAACTTGAACTGAATTATACCACCAGCTTTCCTGGTTCTCTAGCTTGCAGATTGCAGATTGTGGGCCTTCTCAACCTCTGTAATCACATGAGCCAATTTCTAACTTTTATCCACAGGCACACCTTGTTTAATTGCACTTCATTTTATTGCTCTTCACAGATGGGATTTCTACAAATTGAAGATTTGTGACAACACCGCATTGAGCAAGTCTATAGCATGCGCTCACTTCATGTCTCTGTGTCACATTTTGGTAATATTTGAAATACTTTAAATATTTCCATTATTATTATATCTGCTATGGTGATCTCTGATCAGTGATCTTTGATGTTGCTACTGTAACTGTTTTGGGATGCCATGAAGTGCACTCATTTAAGACAGCAAACTTAATTGATCAGTTGTGTGTTCTGACAGCTCCATTCATTCCCCCATCTCTCATCCTCTCCTTGAGTCCCCCTGTTCTCTGAGATACAATATTAAAATTGGGCCAATTAATAACCCTTCAGTGGCCTCTCAGTATTCAAGTGAAAGGAAGAGGCACGTACCTCTCACTTTAAAATCAAAAGCTGGAAATGATTAATCTTAGTGAGGAGGGCATACTGAAAGCTGAGCTACACCAAACAGTTTTGTCCCAAACAGTTAACCAAGCTGTGAATGCAAAGGAAAGATTCTTAAAGGAAATTAAAAGTACTACTACAGTGGACACTTGAAAGATAAGAAGGTTAAACAGCCTTACTGCTGATTTGAAGAAAGTTTTAGCAGTCTGAATAGAAGGTCAAACCAGCCACAACATTTGCTTAAATTTTCCCATTTAGGAAAAAAAAAAAAAAAAAAAAAAAAGGTGCAGCTTGCTGCCAGCACTCATTTAAATTTACATAAACACACTCTTTGAGGCTGAAGCAAATCTGACTGATTTTTAGTGTGAAAATAAAATATAAAAACTGTTCTTGGAGTTATTTATAAACAGAACTAACATCAGAATCATCTATTTCAGAAAAATTGAATTCATCAAATGAATCCGGCCAGTAACTGTTCAAGAAAGATGTTAACATTACGCATAGAAATGCTGTGTTTTCTAGGATTTGACATTTTCAGAGATCGAGAATTACTACATTTTGTCAATGGAAATACCACTACTAAAATCAGAATGTTATAAGTAAAATGATGTCTTTTGTTTCCAAAGTTGATAAACTAGAGTGATGCGAAAATAATAATAAAAGTGAGATATTTCACGGCACAGTTATTTTGAGGTAAATGCTGAAGCCACAAGTGCCACTGGTGAGTATTCTTAATGCAAACGGGAAAAGAATTAAACCAAATCCTAATCCAGAAGGAAATCCTAGCTCCCTTTAATTGTATTAAGGCTGAGAGAGGTGAGGAAGCTGCAGAAGAAAAGCTGGAAGTTAGCAAAGGTTGGCTCATGTGGTTTAAGAAAAGAAGCCATCTCCGTAACACAAAAGAGCAAGGTGAAGCACCAAGTGCTCGATATCGAAGCTGCGGCAAGTTGTTCAGAAGATCTAGCTAGCTAAGATCATAGACTAAGGTGGCCGCACTAAACAGCACATTTTCCACATAAAAAACAACAGCCTTCTATTGAAAGAGGATGTCACCTAGGACTTTCATAGCAGCAGAAGAGAAGTCAATACCTAGCTTCAAAGCTTTGAAGGACAGCCTGACTCTTTTATTAAGGGCTAATGCAGCTGGTGACTAGAAGTTGAAGCTAATGCTTATTTACCATGACACAAATTCTAGGCCCCTTAAGAATTATGTTAAGTGTACTCTGCTTTTGCTCTGTAAATGGAAGAACAAAGTCCTCATGATGGCATGTTAGTTTACAGCATAGTTTGCTGGATATTTTGAGCCCAGTATTGAGATATACTGCTCAGAAGATTCCTTTCAAAATATTATTGTTTATTAACAATGCACCTAATCACCCAAGAGCTCTGATGGGTATATACAAGAAGATTCATTTGATTCCACGCCTGCTAACACAACATCTATCTTGCAACCCATGGATCAAGGAGTTATTTCAACCTTCAAGTCTTATTAGTTAAGAAATACATTTTTGTAAGGCAATGGCTGCTACAGATCATGATTCCTAGGATGCAACTGGGTAAAGTAAATGTAAAACATTCTGGAAAGGATTCACCATTCTACACACCACTAGAAAAAAAAAATTGTGATTCATAGAATGAGATCAATATGTCAACGTTAACAAGATTTTGGAAGAAGCTGATTCCAACCCTCATGATGACTTTGAAGGACTGAAGACTTTAGTGGAAGATGTAACTGCAGATGCGATACAAAAAACAGGAGAACCAGAATTACAAGTGAAGCCCAATGATGTGACTAAACTGTTGCAATCTCATAATCAAACTTGAATGGATTAGGATTTGCTTCTTATGGATGAACAAAGAAAGTAGTAGTTTCTTAGAGATAAAATGTAATCCTGGTGAAGATGCTGTGGACATTGTTGAAATGACAACAAAGAATTTAGAAAATTTCATAAGCTTAGCTAATAAAGCAACAGTTGGCTTTGAGAAGATTGACTCCAATTTTGAAAGAAGGTCTACTGTGGTTAAAATGCTATCAGAGATTTCTACATATAAATCTTTCATGCAAGGAAGAGTTAATCAACGCAGCACACTTCATTATTTTCTTCTTTTAGGAAACTGTCACAGCCACCTCAATGTTCAGCAACTACCATCCTAATCAGTCAGCAGCCATCAACATGCAGACAAGAATCTCCACCAGCAAAATGGTTACACCTCACTGAAGGCACAGAAGATCATAAGCATTTTTTAGCAATAAAGTATTTTTACTTAAGGCATATACATTATTTTTTGAGATATAATGCTATTGCATATTTAATAGACTACAAAATAGTGTAAATGTAACTTTCATATGCACTGGGAAACTAAAAAATTTATGTAACTCACTTTGTTGTGATATTTGCTTTATTGTGATGCTATGAAATCAAACCCACAATATCTCTGAGGAATGCCTATATGTGTTTATATATACATGTTATATGTGTATATATGTATATACATATGTATATACATACATGCATAACATACATATATTCTTATTATATACATATATAAATGTAATCTATATATGTATGTATACATTTTATATGTATATGTATGTATATATACATATATACAATATATGTGCATATATTGACAGTAATATACTGATATATTAAATTATATGATATATACATGTACATCAATGTATTACTATATCATGCAATATATGTTTATGTATAGTATATATGTACCTATACATACAATATACAATAAACATATAGTGTATATATACATGTATTTTATATATACATCATATGTATGTATACAATATACATATATAGTGTGTATAGGCATATATTTTATGTATTTGCATCATATATGTATATTGTATATATACACACTATATACAATAAAAACATGTATATATGCACTATATACAATATACATATATAGTGCGTATATATTTTTATATAATACATATGTATATTGTGTATATGTATATGCATGTATATTATATATACACTTATATGTATATACATCATATATAATCTATCATATATAGTTAATATATGTATGTCTATATATGTATATAGGATATATGTATAAATTATATATGTATATATGTATTATATATTATGTATCTCCATATAATATACATACATTATATATAAATATATACATATGTATATACATACATTATATATAAATATATACATATGTATATACATACATTATATATAAATATATACATATGTATATACATACACTACATTAAAATATATACATATGTATATACATGCATATAAAAATATATACATACATATAAATATATACATATCTATATACATACATATATAAATATATACATATGTATATATTTGATCCCTTTCTTTCAACTTTTAATTTTTACTTTAAGTTCTGGGATACATGAGCAGAACACACAGGCTTGTTACACAGTTATACATGTGCTATGGTGGTTTGCTGCACCTGTCAACCTGTCATCTAGGTTTTAAGCCCCACATGCATTAGGTATTTTTCCTAATGTTCTCCCTCCTGTTGCACCCCACCCTGCATCAGGCCCCAGTGTGTGATGTTCCCCTCCCTGTGTCCATGTGTTCTCCTTGTTCAACTCTCACTTATGAGTGAGAACATGCGACATTTGGTTTCCTGTTCCTGTGTCAGTGTGCTGAGAATGATGGCTTCCAGTTTCATCCATGTCCCTGCAAAGAACATGAACTCAACCTTTTTTATGGCTGCATAGTATTCCATGGTGTATATGTGCCACATTTTCTTTATCCAGTCTATCACTGATGGGCATTTGAGTTGGTTCCAAGTCTTTGCTATTGTAAACAGTGCTGCAATAAACATACGCATGCACATGTCTTTATAGTAGAATGATTTATAATCCTTTGGGTATATACCTGTAATGGGATTGCTGGGTCAAATGGTATTTCTGGTTCTAGATCCTTGAGGAATCACCACACTGTTTTCCACAGTGGTTGAATTTACACTCCCACCAACAGTGTAAAAGCATTCCTATTTCTCCACAGCCTCACCAACATCTGTTGTTTCTTAACTTTTTAATAATTACCATTCTAACTGGCATGAGATGGTATCTCATTGTGGTTTTGATTTGCATTTCTCTAGTAACAGTGATAATATTTTTTTCATATGTTTGTTGGCCACACAAATGTTTTCTTTGGAGAAGTGTCTGTTCATATCCTTCCCCACTTTTTGATGGTGTTGTTTGTTTTTTTCTTGTAAATTTGTTTAAGTTCTTTGTAGATTCTGGATATTAGCCCTTTGTCAGATAGACTGTCAAAATTTTCTCCCATTCTGTAAGTTGCCTGTTCACTCTGATGATAGTTTCTTTTGCTGTGCAGAAGCTCTTTAGTTTAACTAGATTCCATTTGTCAGTTTTTGCTTTGGTTGCAATTGTTTTCGGTGTTTTAGTGATAAAGTCTTTGCCCATGCCTATGTCCTAAATGGCATTGCCTAGGTTTTCTTCTAGGGTTTTCATGGATTGGGTTTTATATTTAAGTCTTCAATCCATCTTGAGTTAATTTTTGTATAAGGTGTAAGGAAGGGATCCAGTTTCAGTTTTCTGCATATGGCTAGTCAGTTTTCCCAGTACCATTTATTAAATAGGGAATCCTTTCCCCATTGCTTGTTTTTATCTGGTGTGTCAAAGATCAGATGGTTGCAGATGTGTGGTGTTATTTCTGAGGTCTCTGTTCTGTTCCATTGATCTATATATCTGTTTTGGTACCAGTACCATGCCATTTTGGTTACTGTAGTCATGTAGTATGGCTTGAAGTCAGGTAGCATGATGCCTCCATCTTTGTTCTTTATTGGTTCTGTTTCTCTGAAAATCCTGACTAATAAATAAGCTTTTATTTTATTTGGCCTGTGGAATTTTGTTCCTCAAAAGTACACAAACAAATATTAAATAAAGAAAATGATGAACAGACAATGTTAGGTTAAGTCAATGGAGGAAATAAAATCTCTCAACCTTCTCATTTACAGATTAATGGTGATGTTATAAGTTCAGCAGAATAACCACATTTTTTTTCTTATTTATATTCAGATGCTGTATCATGTGACTTTAAGCAAAAATGCAAGTGATGTTTATAAACTGTCAACAAGAGAATTCCAGGTAACTCAAATTCCAACATTTGGTGGTTCAGTACATTTTCTGTAAACATTAAAAGGATCTGAGATGCAAAGAAATGTACAAAACACATCAAAAAGCCACTTTTATAGATGGAATTTAGGCCTACCTCTTTTACCTTTAAACATAAAAAACCGGTAAAGCAGCAGTCATTTTTAAATGAGCTACTCTTTTCCTATTTGAGGACTTATTGGACTGTAATGAACTAGCTCAATTTAAATGTTGGACAAAATTTATATTTATATTGGGTATTTTACTTTTTAAAAAGTATATACTATTTAAAAATCAAATAAAAGCAAGGGTATTGGGTGCTATTCAACAAAAACTATACATGATATATGTTGCACTTAAAACTAATGCATTAAATTAATCACTAAATGTGGGTAGGCATTTAAATTTTGTAAAATTAATAAACACTATTACATTTGATCATTTCATATAATATTCCATATCATAGAATGCCTTTCATGAAACCTTTAAAAATGTAACTGGAAGCTCACCGAACAAAAGACATTGAGCAATTAATCCAAATAAGAAGATAATTTTTTAGTGATATCTTCAATAAAAAGTTTAAGTCAGCATTTGGGGGGAAAAAACGCTGTATAGAAACAATTTCATTTAATGCTGAAGTCAAAGTTGAAATCTGTATCTGCTAAAAAAGTTAATGACTTAGTACAAACAATGCTGATAAGACAATATTTGGAAAATAAAATAAATTGGTAAGAATTACATGATGCCCATCCAAAAGATTATCACAAAACCAAAAACTATCGGTTGCCAATTACAGATCTGAAAAATTCATTTTAAAAGATGTTAATATCCAGCTCAGAGATCATCATCACAGATTGATTATTTTTCTATAATCATGTCTCTATGAGAAGAATGCAAGTGGAAAAAATACATCTCACTGAATTACAGAAAGATAGGTTTCTTATTTCCTAGGAGCTCCAGTCTTCTATAAAACACAAACCTTAAGGAAAATCAGGTTTCATTGGATATAAACTCATTAAATTACATAAGCAAGAGGACATTAACCTGAGGCTGTCTCCTACTTTGAGTTCCTACAAACAAACTGCACCTAACTTAGTAGGTAAACAAACCACAATCTAATTTAGGAGTATATGTTTTGTAACAAATAATTACACATAGTTACAGCCCTGTTTGAATTCAGCCCATTGCAAGCAGTCAGCTTCAGATAACAGCAAGCAATCAACTGATTAGACCTTGCCCAAATAAAGCAAATGCCTTACTGCATCATGCCGAAATAAGGAAAATGCCTCATTACATCATGCCCCAAAAAGGCAAATGCTTCATCACACTATGCCCAAATAATGCAGATTCTTACTTGTCAGGTGATTTTTCTAGTTTTTCTGTTTATTTGTTTGTTTGTTTTGTTTGTTTGTTTGTTTTTTCTATGCTTGTGTTCAGTCTGTAAAAGATCACTGCTGATACTACTGGGCAGAGCTCACTGAACCACTTCTGGTTCTAAGTGCTGCCTGATTCATGAATTATCCTTTGCTCAAATAAACCCTGTTAAGTTTTTCTCTAAAGTTTTTCTTTTAATGAACTAAATGCACCTACAAGTATTTATTTCACCACATACTAAAAAACTTTATTACTGTAAAACAATAATTGAATACAATTTGTAAAACATTTTATACACAATTTCATTGTTCTGCAGAACATTTAATATCTGGAACTGGGCAGAGCAAGGTTTATCTTTCATGATGGATTCAACAATTTAAAAACAACCCTACAGATTCAGAATGTGGAGTCATTCATGATTTAACAAAAGCAGAGATCTGATCTCACCTGAACAAGCAAGAGCAAGCTATTTGAATAGCAAACAAGCCTGGGTCTCCATCACACTCAGCATTCTATTTTGTTACTTTCATCCTATAATTTCAAGCACAGTAATGCTCATGAGAGATTGATTTCTTCTTTATTTTTTTTTCTTAGCTTTTTTTTGGTATAAAATGAGAAAAGTTTATCAGAAAAGTTTAACTGCTAGCAAATATAATAAAATGAAAATAAAAATTCTCAGGTGATTGTTGTCCAAAAATACAAGCATAAAATAAATTAAAGTGTAGAATGTAGGAGTCCACAATCCAACCTCTTGAGCACTGGCAAATCCACCAAAAGTGAGTGTTCTAATAGTGAAAAATTTATTCACCAATGAATGGATAGAACTTCAGTGAAAGCTGAAAGCATGGTTAACTTGCATGTATGACTATTTATGGGAATCATGACCCTCAGAAAAAATGTGATGTGCAAAAGAAAGCCTGCACTTGCCCAGTGGTGAAGAGTGATATGTCAAAGACTCTATTATCATGGACAAAGTTTTGTAAAAGGATTTTAAGAAGTATTTTTTTCTTTGTGCATGATATCAAGACAATAAAGGAAAGAGTAAAAGCATTTTCTTCAGAGTTGAAGAAAATCCTAAAGGAAAAGGACAATAAGTGCTCAGCGAGATCCAAGCCAGCTTATACTGAAGAAAACACCTCTGGGGACCAGTGCATCTCAAAAGGAACTGTGAACGTTAGAGTGGTGGAGAAAGATGGTCCTTCTGCACTGTGACCATGCTGCAGGCCTGGTGATTAAGTCAGGCTTTCGCTATCCTTTAAACCCCAGGGCATTAAAGGACAAACAGAAGGACCTCTCACACATGAACTGGCAGTTCAATAAAAAGTCTTGGGTCACAGCATAACACTTTTTCAGACTGATTTCTTAAGGCCTGTGAGTCAAAAGTGGAATATCTCCCTTTACTGAGAACATCAATTAAAGGTTGTGCTCACGAAAGATATTGCAGAGGGCCAGGTACAGTACCTGAGTTTATACATTTAAGTTGAGGTTGTGCTGTTTATTTCCATAGTAGACAGTATTTTTTAGCCTTCATAAATTATTTAATTCCTTTATTTGTAGAATCACTAAGGGTTAATTTAACTTTTCAGACTTTTCTATTAGAAGACATATGGAGTAATAGATATGTAATATGTAATATGCATTTAAAATATTTGCCTAATGTAACAGATATATCCCTTATATATGAAAATATTCCATGTTACCTTGGAAAAGTACTATATTACTGTGTACTAGTCTAAATAATGCTAACCTCATATACAGGGACATTTGTTGTTTTTTTATAACTAAATAGTTACAAAAATCTGTTTAAGTTCTTCTAAGTAAATATCTCCTTACAAAATTATTTCAACCACTAATTTGCTTAAACTAGTTCTCTCTTTAGAAAATATGGAGGAAGACATTATCCTTTTCTTAAACTGAAATATCCAAAATATTTGGAAGTTTGGAAGTTTTCCAGCCTGGCCAACATGGTGAAACCTCGTCTCAGCCAAAAAAAGAAAAAAAATAAAAAATAAATTAGCCATACATGATGTTGCATGCCTGTAGGCCCAACTACTCAGGGGCCTGAGGTGGGAGGGTCACCTGAGCCCTGGGAGGTGGAGGCTGAAGTGAGCCATGATTGCATCACTGCACTCCAGCCTGGGCAACAGAGTGAAACCCTGTCTCAAAATAATAATAATACAGTTTTAATAAATATTTTTACTGAAGATGTTAATAATATTACAGTTAACCCTTGAACAACACAGGTTTGAACAATACGGGCCCACTTATATGCAGGGTTTTTTTAAATAAATATACTGAAAGAATTTGGGGAGATTTTCAACAATTTGAAAAAGCTCACAGATGAACCAGGTAGTCCATAAATATTTAAAAATTTAAGAAAAAGTTAGGAATGTTATGAATGTATAAAATATATGTAGGTACTAGTCCATTTTATCATTCACCACTTAAAATATGCACAAATCTATTACAAATATTTTAAAACTATCAAAACTTATGCACGCAAACATTACAGACTATACATAGTGCCATTTTCGGGTCAAGAGACTTATAATAAAATACAAAAATGCAGTATTAAATCATAACTACATAAAATTAACTGTAGTACCTATTGTACTACTGTAATAATTTCATAGCCACCCCCTTTTGCTATTGCAGTGTGCTCAAGTGTTGCTAGTATTAGCTTAAAACGCCATGTGATGCTAATCATCTCTTGGTGAGTTGCTCCTCTCTCCAATAAAATGACTTTAGCAGTAAAAAGTGATTTCTCATGGTCCTTGTGTATTTTTCATCATGTTTGTTGCAATACTGCAAACCTTAAGTAATACCATGGAATCCATACAAAGTGCCACAAGTGATGCTGAAAGTTTTCCCAAGAAGCAGGGAAAAGTCGTGACATTACGCGAAAAAGTCAAATTGCTTGACAAGTACCACAGATTGAAGTCTGCAGCTTCAGTTGCCTGACATCTCAAGAAAAATGAATCCAATATGTAAAAAAAAAAAAAAAGAAAAGGAAATTCATACATTTGTCACTGCATCTACTCTAGTAGGTACAAAAACCCTGCACTTTGTGCAAAATACTTTTTAATCTCATATTGAAAATGCAGCTTTTATGGGGTGCAGGATTGCTATAAGAAAGGCATACCTTTTATGTCTTTCTAATATGATTCAAGAAAAAGTGAACTCATTATATGACAATTTATAGCAAAAAGAAGATAAAGGGCCTAAATCTGGAGAATTTCATGCCAGCAAAGGATGGTTTGATAATTTTAGAAAAAGGTTTGGCTTTAAGAATGTCAAGGTAACAGAAGCAGGAGCTCCTGCCAACCAAAAGCCAGCAAACAAGCTCTCACGTGCCATTAAGAAAATCAGTAAGGAGAAAGAATATCTGCCTGAACAGGTGTTTAATACAGATGAAAGTGCCTAGTCTGGAACAAATAAAAATGCCACAAAGGCATTTATTAGCAGGTAAGAGGAGAGGAGGAGGACCAAGATTTAAGGCAGGAAGTGAAAAGCTAACTCAGCTGTTTTGTGCAAATACAGTTGGGTTTTTGATCAGGACTTTCCTTATCTATAAAGCTGCTATCTCCTGAGGGAAAAGATAAACATCAGCTGACATCTTTTGGTTGTACAACAAGAAGGCCTGAACAATGAGAACTCTTTCTGCTTTCTGGATTGGCTTCATTAATGCCTTGTCCCTGAATTCAGGAAGTACTCTGCCAATAAGAGAACCCCAAAAGAGAGATCATCATGAAAGTCTTAAAGGATTACATCATTGAAGTTGCATTTTTGTTATAGAAGAAGCCAGGAAAGTCATCAAGCCTGCAACAATAATTTCCTGCTGGAAAAAAATAAAAAAAAAACTATGTCCAGATGTCATGTGTGACTTCATAGGATTTACAACAGAACCAAGCAAGAAAATCATGAGAGGGATTATGGATATGGCAAAAAAAAAAAAAAAAAAAGAGGGGTAAAGAGTTTCATCACATGGATTTTGGAGAAATTCAAGAGCTAACAGTTACCACTCCAGAGGAATTAACAGGAGACAAATTAATGAAGATGAGTGCTTCCAAACCAGTGCCAGATAATGAGGAAGAAGACACAGAAGAAGCAGTGCCAGAAAATAAATTGGCCTTAGACAATCTGGCAGAAGGGTTCCATTTATTCAAGCCTATTTTTGACTTATTTTACAACATGAACCCTTCTATGTTGTGGGTCACTGAAACCAAAGCCAATGGTAGAAGAAGGATTGGTACTGCACGGAAACATTTTGAGAGAAATCAAAAGGAAAAATATCAGACAAAAATTACAATGTATTTCCATAAAGTTACATAGAGTGTGCCTGCCTCTCCTGCCTCCTCTTTCACCTTCTCCACTTCTTTCACCTTTGCCACTCTGACACAGCAAGACCAACCCCTCCCCTTCCTCCTTCTCCTCAGTCTGCTCAACATAAAGACGACGAGGATAAAGACTTTTCTGATGATGCACTTCCACTTAATAAATAGTAAACATATTTTCCCTTCTTATGATTTTCTTAATAAGATTTCCTTTTCTCTAGCTTACTTTATTTCATTATAAACAACCGCAGTTAGAGGAAAAGGTAACTCTTCACTTTAGCTTATAAAAGGTCATTTTTTTAATTCTGTTTTTTTGTTAGTTTTATTTGGGTTTTATCTAGGAGGCAGTTCATTTGTTTACATTTCATTTTATTGCAAGAATATAAATATAAAAATATAACATACAAAATATGTGTTAACCAGGTGTTTATGTTATCAGTAAGGCTTGTGGTCAACAGTAGGCTATTAGTAGTTAAGTTTTGGGGAAGTCAAAAGTTATACATGGATCTACTGCATGGCCCATCAGCATCCCTAACCCTTTCTTTGTTCAAGGGTCAACTGTATTTTGTTTTAAAAGTTATTTTTTTTAAGTTTTATTATTTTTTAAAAGTTATAGTATATTTAAAAGCAATATTACATTTTTTAAAACTGGAAATACAGCTTATAATATTACATTGCTTTTAAATACACTATATGCTATCTAAAGCTACATTTCTATTCACAATATACTTCTTAAACTTTTTCTCTCTCTCCCTTTGGCATCCTGGAGAATAGACTGCATCTGATGAAATCAAATGCCTTTTCTACCCCAACACAACTGAGAGACATAACTCATTCAAGAGTAGTGTCTTGCTACACTAGTAACTGTGGGATAATGGGGAGTACACACTTCTAAAAGGAACAGTCACCTAAGATTATAAATAAATAAACAACCCAGGTTAGAGGAAAAGATAACTCTTCACATTAGCCTCTAAAAGGCAATTTTAAAAAATTCTGGTTTGTTGTTATCTTTATTTGGGTTTTGTTTAGGAGGAAGTTCATTTATTTACATTTTATTTTTTACATTTCTTATTTTGTATCTTTTTTTAATTTATCGATTTACATATTTAAGGATTAAAACGCCTGAAGGTACAAATACAAACATGAAAATTTAGCTAAAATACATAAAGCACAGCAGCAGCCATCAGCATATATTACAATACCAAGTAGCTCTCATAAAGATGCCCCCAAACTCAGTAGGTTGGATTTCCCTGCCAAGAATAATTAGAGCCTCCACCAAACTCCACAAGTCTTCTTGTCACCAGATAATAAACCTCAGAATTAATTTCCACAGTGCTGTACCTACTCTGAGTTGTTCATATAGAAAAAAGACCTGAACTGTTAAGAAATTTATAGATTGATACTTTAAGATATACTTAGAAACAAACAATATTGAATGCACTAGCATTATCAAATATCTAAAAAATATAGTATTTATATTTAAAAGTACATGGTCTCACAGGGTACTTCACCTAAAGCAATGCAAGTCTTCTCATTTTAATGGATAGGGATGATGGGGTGGGGGTGGGGTTTGGGGGTTGTTTGGTAATCAAAGTGACAGCCTGTGAGATAGAGGGACCAAACACAGAAGGATTTTTAAAACTGGAAATACAGCTTATATTATATTTGTTGTGCACATATATTGACTACTTCTTGTCAGTGAGGGAAGCATTTATCTAAATTATAAGTTAGCCAACCTTTTCCAGTCAGGAAAGAGAAACATACTACATGGTGCAGTAACACCAGTGCCGCCAGCACACTGCACAGGCATTGTACCTTACAGTCTACAGAGTAGTTTTAAACTCACACACTCTCTGTATCTTTGCGCTCATAAGACCTGATCTGTGAAAGAGTTAATAGGTATCACCCTCACCCACATTACACAGATGAGAAAAATAGGCTCAAAAACACTAGTTTATCCAAGAAACCAACATACGCGAGAAAATGACTTTGCTTATGTTTCTATACCATATTCTGAAGTCCCATTGACCTGTCCAGGCCTGTTTCACACTGTCACCCATTGTAACCTAGCTGTTTCTGCAACTTGAGACCACACCATCTTCCAGGGCACACACGGCCTCTACACAGCACAGTGATGTAGGTAAACAATTGGTTCCACTACTTTTTTTTTTTCCCAGTGTCACAGTCATAGCTCACTGCATCCTTGAACTGTTGTGCTCAAGCAATCCTCCCACCCCAGACTCCCAAGTAGATAGAAATACAGGCACAAGCTACCGCGCCCACCTCCACTGCTTTGTGATTAAGAGCAACCTTTCGCAGATTTTTTTGAATTCCAGTTCCCACAGCTTATAATAACAAGCTTGCAAATGGCTTTGAAAATTAAATGAAATTCTGTTTAAAAATCGTGTTGCCAATTATGAAATGCTACAGAAAATTTCACCCATTCAATTGGTCAGCTACAAATATTTCAGTGGCTTCTGTGTGTCTGTGTGGATATAACCATGAGCAAAACAAATACAGTTTCTTCCCTCCTGATGCTGAATTATGGTTACTAGTCTGGATGATGATTATTAGTGATCTTAGGCTGATTGGTGCACTTAAAGCAGAAATCTGTAATAAAGTAGCATTTTCATAAAAGCAAGTCCAGAAGCAAATTGAGTAACACAAACAGCATAAAATGTGAGAAGATATTTTCATCTATTTAATATAATAGCTTGATGATTATAGACTGTGTCTTGTTTTAGATGCATGGCAACAGAAGTACAGCCGTGTACAGAATAATGACATCTTGGTAAATGATGGACAGCATATGAGACAGTGGTCCCTTAAGATTATAATACATATTTTTACTGTACCTTTTCTATATTTAGATACACAAATACTTACCATTGTGTTACAATTGCATACAGTATTAAGTACAGTAAAATGCTGTACAGGTTTATAGCCTAGCAGGAATAGGCTAGACCATATAGCCTAGGTGTGTAGTAGGCTATGCCATCTAGGTTTGTGTAATTATACCCTGTGATGTCTGCACAGTGACAGAATTGCCTCAGGATACATTTCTTAGAATATATCCTGACATTAAGTGACGTATCACTATATGTGAACAATCTGGAAACAATTCATAGATAAGCTACAGATACGGTTAATTGGTTAGAAAATATTATCTATAGAAAAAGTTTAAAGGACAAAATTTTTTATCCTAAAAGACAGAAAAAAATCAAAAGAAGCTTAATAAGAGTTGTCAGGTGAATTCAGTTATGTAAGTTCTGCTTCTTTCTGTCTCCACTGAGGACAAGTGCTCAAGTTGAAGCATAAAGGTACAGTTAGATTTGTGGGGGGGAAGGTCCTATTGTAAGACTTTTTAAATAATTGATTGCAAAAAAATAGAAAATTTTATTTCCCTAACTCTTTGAATAAGAAGTGACATTCTTTTGTGTCTGAAATTGTGTGGATATGTGAAAATAAACTCTGATTTTTCAAAATCCAGAAATCCCTGCTACTTTTATTGGTGTTCATTTCCCTATAGTTACGTAAAAGGATCTACAATCTCTCATTTAAATTTATTCTGAAAGAGAGTGGGACAGAGAAAGAGGAGCTGAATTTAACAATTGTCTTCATTTTTATGAAAGAACACCACATGGAAATTAGACAATTGTTCTACATGTCCTCAGAGGCCAACGCCACAAGGAATTGGCTTAAATAAGAACATGGAAGATTTGGGTTAGACAATTCCTAAATACTAGGCAGAAAAGAGTGGAGCGGGTCGGCAAGCATATGTTTAACATTAGTAGGGTTGGACGACTGGGAACAGAAGTACCAAGTGGGTTCTGTCTTGAATGGAGACATCTGCTATTCTAAAAATATAACTTTTTAAGGTCCAACTTGAATCTGCTTTTGAGTACATTTTCTACAGTGTCAACTCAGTATCATGGATTTAATTTTTCCTTCTTTTTTCATTCTTCCAGAAAATAGAAATACGGGTAAATTTCTCTCCAATTCCACCTACTAACCATCAGAGAAATCTAGTATTTTATTACTACAGTATACGATAAAATACCTTAAATATTAAAACTAAATCTATTACATATCCATAATGTCTACCTCAGCAGTTTTTGGACAATCGTTATGTAGAAATTCATTTAGATTCTATCTATTTATATCCCACCTCTTTTAAAAACTGATTTGAGATAGTTTTCAACAAGATGTCATAACAAGGTTAAAAAAACAGATATTAAAAAGTTAAGAAAAAGAGAACTCAAGTGTCTGCTTTACAAGTTGTTGTGCTTGACCTTTAAATCTAGTTCCTGGCACCCAGAGCATAAAGAGAAATGCAATATAATAAACACTATTATAGTCCGCAGTGAAGAAGCATTCCAATTTCTAAGAGAGAAAAGCTTCTTATAACACTAGATTACTGATTTCAACTTTCTTGAAGATAATATGAATATATATACATCGAAGATAAATTCGAGAGTACAAAAATATAAAACATATTTTTTCAAAAAAATCAGAAATCCTGCCCTCAGAAACAGCCATTTTTATCACTTCAGTGTATTTCCTTCCTACCTTTTTCTATGCATTCTACTTACTTTAGTTCCAAGTATATAATTTTGAGATTTGTTTGTTTTGCTTAACATGAACCTTTTTAATGACTACACAATGTTTAATTACATGGATATAGTAAACTAGCCATTACTTTAACGTAAGCTCTTCAGATCATTCATAATTTTGTACCATTATAAATGGTATTTTATTGACCATCTTTGTATAGAAACGTTAATCCGCATCTCTGACAATTTCCTTTAAAAAATATTTCTAAAATTGAAGCTACTTGATCAATAGGTATAAACATTTTAAAGATCCTGCTGTTAAGAGACAATCCTTGGAGTGATATGTATGCTGCTACATAAAAGAATGAGGAAGATCACTATGAACTGATATGGAATAACTTCCACAATATTTTGGTAGATTTAAAAAACAAGATGCACTCACACCTGTAATCCCAGCACTTTGGGAGGCCGAGACAGGTGGATCACCTGCGGTCAGGAGTTTGAGAACAGCCTGGCCACAATGGTGAAACCCTGTCTCTACTAAAAAAAAAAAAAAAAAAAAAAAAAAAAAAATACAAAATTTAACTGGGCGTGGTAGCAGGTGCCTGTAATCCAAGCCACTCAGTAGGCTGAGGCAGGAGAATCACTTGAACCCAGGAGGTGGAGGTTGCAGTGAGTTGAGATTGTGCCACTGCATTCCAGCCTGGATGACAAGAGTGAAACTCTGTCTCAAAAAAAAAAAAAAAAAAAAAGAAGCAAGATCACATATGTGCATTTTTCTCATTTTTCTTTATTACCTAGAAGGAGTCATCCTGAAGGGGCTTCTACTGGCCAAATCTGGGACAATGAGTACAGTAATGAATTATAAGCCATTTTTAAAAATTGGAATTAATGAGTCTATACAGACAAATGAGGAAGAAGGGAGGCAGTTTCTTACAATAGAATGCTTAGGGCCAACTAATAAATGTAAAGGGCATACTGGAGTTGAAAATCAGCATTCTACAACCATCATAGTAAAGATAGGAGCTAACAAAATGATCAATGGGTGCTAGGTTACAGGAGAATTTTATGAAGAGTAGAATATTTTTATATTATTAAAGTGTTTCTACACAGGAAAAAAAGATAATTACACAGTGAAGAAATCAGACCACTTTTGACCAGGTAAATGAAATGAACATTGCCAAGGAAGGGCAGATGGACGTCATGTGCCTCCAGATGTGATGCTTTGAGAAAGCCACAACATCATATAAAAAGCATTTCAACAAAGAATGTATACTTAGAATCTAAGGAGGAACATTAGATCACGTAGAATCATATATTAAAGAAAAAGAAAGCAGCTATATTCTTCAAAGAAGTCGAAGTCATAAAAGACAAACTAGGGTTGCAGAACTGTTCCAGATTAAAGGAGGATGAGGAGACATGACAACTACATGCAATAGCTGATCTTAGACTGGATCTTGTACTGAAGGGGGATAAATCAATATAAAAGACTATTGAGTCAATTGACAAAATTATAAAATGAATGGTAGATTAGATAATAAACATCATTGCATCAATGTTAAATTCACCAAAGCCAATAACTGTACTGTGGATATGTAAGAGAATATCCCTATTCTTAGGAAATACACACGGAAGTGTTGAGGTCATGATTTATGTACCTTAGCTTCAAATGGTCTGTAAGGTAATTATAAAGCAAATGGGTTAGAATATTAATAATAGATAGATCTGGGTAAAAGTAATGCAGGTGTTCTTTGTATTAATCATATTCTTGTAACTTTTCTGTAAGTTTGAAATTATTTGCAAGTAAAAAGTTTAAAAGTTAAAATAACATTATTTTTCCAATTTACCCACCCACCAATAATAATTATTGAAGATACTTCCTTTATTTCTTCCTTATAGCACAGTATTCTTGTTTCGTGTAATCTGCTATTTTGACGGGAGAAATAGTATCCAAATGTTAATTTATTTGTACTTAATGAGGTTGAAATATGTCCATATATTAGCAATTTATATTTTTCTTATTTGTAAATTATTTTTTCATTTCTAGGAATTATTAAAACACTGTTCTTTCAAATAAGCTACATTGAATCGTGAATTTGGTGAACAAAATCTTCAACTACATTTTTATAGAAAATTCAGAATTGAATTTTATAAAGCTTCTTCCTTCAATAAATTTAATAATGTTGAAGTATGATTGACAGGGGGTCAAATTACACAGTTCCCTTCCAGAGAACTTGTTTTCATTCCTTTAAAATACCCATGCACTACAGGTAGATTGCCACTAGGTGGGAGTAGTGCTCAGTGCAGCAGTGTAAGCAGCCAGAACACCTCGATGTGTTGATATCCAAGAAGCATTCATTCATTCAATAAACCTAGAAGTCTCTTTTTTAGGCTGCTGGTTCTTTGTACCCAATTCCTCATAGATTTAAAAGCGTGTATTATCAGTATTTTAGTCAGAGATAATTTCTTTCTTAAAAATTATTTCAAAAAAGTAATGTAATTATTATGTGAACAAATACTAAATATACTTTAAATTTTTAAAAGAAATTAGAATTCTATGATACATTATTGATACCTTACCTCACTACATATTAGCTGTCCAATTAGCAGTTTACTCTAACTCTACAGACCCCAAAATGGAATTTACTGTATTTCACCCTGGACTCTTTAAGAACAATTTCCCCCTAGTTGGGTTAGTCATCCCTCTGGATTCTCTCAGTTTAAGAAACAGATCTCAAAGCAAAAGAGGTGGTCTACACCTCTCTAATGGTTCCACTAATGCTGTTCACCTCACACACCTCAAATCTACTTTCAGATAACAAGGCACCAAAAACATAAGAAAAGCGTTTATGGTCAAGGAAGTACCCTTCTTCCTTTCTGGACTGGTCCCTCTTTCTCCCACTCAAAAGGAACCATTTATCTAATTTTTATACATAAAATGTTTACTTTAGTTTTCTTTTTGACATTGCTCCCTCCATCAATAACTTCTTCATTTAAATATAAATAAAATTAGCTACTAATTAACAGATCTAGCAGTTGTACCATTTAGCAACACGACACTTTTTAACAGGACAAAGGAATTCAATACTTTTAAACAATTAGAGTGAATAACAAGAAGTTTAGAAAGTGGCAAAAATTTACTTCATCATACTTATCCGCATTTTAATATAAGTAGACCATAAAAGTGTCATGAGACATTAGGCAAATATAAATGACAATTTTCAATTAACACTTTTGATTTTGAATCAAACAGCAAGCAATCTGTGATTTTCCTTACTGAGAGGTTTCCTTTTGAAAATTATCCACTCACCATTATGTCTTTGAGTGTTCCATCTGAGTGACGTATATTTAAAAATGAGTATCTATACAATGAATGGGATTCAGATTTATTATTTTCTATTTTGTACAACAAATGTCTGCAACAAAACATTATTTGCCTATATATGTGTACGAGTTAATAATGAATTCTCAGGATGCTTGACCCACTTCTGTTACTCTATGTCATTTTCCCTCCCCATCTCTTGCTCCCACATCCATTTCCCTCTTCCCTTCTAAGCCTCTATTCTCAGTTCTCTCTCCTCAACCTTCTGCCCTGTCTGGGCCTAAGACCTCATTATCTCTGCCCCAAACATTTAATGACCTCCTAACTCCCTTCCTTCTATGATCTCATCCCACTAATCTAAACTTAACTTCACAGAAATCTAGTCCTATCACTCAAAAGTCCTCAGAATTCCCATCCTTTAGAAATAAATCCCAGATTCCTTAGAATGAAATACGTTTCTTTGTTTTCTGATCTCTACCTTCCTTTGAATAGTGTCTTCCACCTGCATTTTAAAATCCTAATTAACCCAAGTTCTCTACCCATATGATTCATCCTTTCACATCTCTGGAACTTTGCATGAAATTCTTTCTTGTCTGGAATGCTTTTGACCCCACACTCCATAGCCTTTTTGCAAACCTTTATTCATTCTTCAAAGCCCAATTCATTTACTTTCTCCCTGAAGTCTTCCTTAGCCCCCCACCCTGACCCAGTTTTCCTTCCTTTTGTCCTTCTGTTTTCTTTAATATCTTATCATTACTAAAATATTTACAAATTAAATTAGCCCTTCCATTTCCTTAATTATATTTTATGCATGCAGGAGTCATGAAAAGATAGACATTTAGTAATATCAGTCCCCCAGGAAAATTTTTCAAAACTTTTAAAGCTATGTATAAAAATAGTGGCTGGGTGTAGTGACTCAACCTGTAATCCCAGCACTTTGGTAGGCTGAAGAGGGAGTATTGCTTGAAGCCAGGAGTTCAAGACCATCCTGAGCAACAAAATGAGAACTCTATCTCTAGGAAAAATAAAAAATAGCTGGGCATGGTGGCACATGCCTGTGGTCCCAGCTACTTGAGAGGCTAAGGCAGGAGGTTCACTTGAGTCCACGAGTTTGAGGCTGCAGTTAGCTATAATCACTCTATTGCACTTCAGCACTGGTGACAAAGTGAGACTCTGTCTCTTAAAATATATATAAATATATAAAACTGATTTTATATATTTATATATAAACATTTGTATATATACATATATAAACATTTATATATATTTAAGATAAATTTAAGAAATATATTAATGTTTTTATTATATTTCTATAGATAGATATACTTATACATGTATTTATGTATGTAGATCTTTTAACTATATATGTATTATATAAATATATATAAATATATGAATGTATATTTATATATACATATAAATATATTATATAAATATAGAGACTATATATATAGCCAAAAGATCTACATACAAGTACACTTTGATAAATTTTGTGTATTTATAAAATATTTAGGGAAAATGTTGATTAGACTATTTATTTTAACATAATATTAAAATCTAAGTCCAAAATGCAATTCCTAGAGGTAAAACAAATCAAAAAGCCTCTATAGTTCCCGAAATCTGCTAATTCTCATTTAAAACATTTAATACAAGATGTCCTATGATGGGAAGATTCTGTTCAAGATTACACTAGCTTCTATTCATATGCATAAAATAGGATGTGCAAAAATGAATAAAGAACACAATGAGCATATGTTTATGTATCATCAGATCAAAACAAAACAATACCAATATAGTGGGGCTCCAGGGTCCAGTCATTGGTAATACTTCTCTCTCCCATCAAAATGACCACCATGCTGAACTAGTTTCTTCCATACTTTTTAAAATAGTTTGTGTGTGTGTGTTGATGTGTGTGTGTGTATGTGTGCGTGTTTTACATGAACATAGGATTTAAGCAAATACATGCTTTTACTAGGGCTACTTTTTTGATGCTATTTGTGAATGGTTTTAAAAAAGAAAACATGAAGAATCCCAAGTGCCTGTCATATCTCTAGAAATTGAGGTATAGATGGAAGTCACTGAATCTAATACGTAAACAAAGACAGCAATACTTGCTGCATTCATTAAATCTACCATCTTTTTTTTCTTTTCTTTTCTTTTCTTTCTTATGCAGACATTCTGCTAGGTGCCCAGAAAACAGAGTGGAGCAAGACAGGGCTTGCTCCACTGGAGCTCACAGTCTGATAGAACATACATAAACATATAATTATAATGCTGCATGATGTGGAAAGGCCAGGATTAAAGATAAAGGATGGATAGAGGAGAGAAAAAAGGACTATGAGGTTGTAGCATGAAATGCTCCCTGAGGAAGGCAAAATCTTGGCTTAGTCCTTAAAAGTTAGAAAATTTCCAAATCCAATAAACAAGAAGCCTAGTAAAGGAGAAATAAAGGTCATTAAAGCCTATTAACTTTCTGATTGAAGTTCAAAATTCTTTTATTAACACAGCTGAAATTTGAGTCCTAAAAGGTTTTCTGAAATGAGTGTTTCTCAGTTTTAGATCCGAATTAACTACTTGTCCATTAGAACACATTCACCTTTATCCTTAGGTGCTTATATATATATGCAAGTCTGGTAAACTTGAGTACTTAAAGTTCTATATCTGTAATTCAGACATAAAACTCTGAACAGTCTTACAAGTAGTACAAAATATTTAACTCAGAAACCCACCAGCTGCCAATACAACCTGTACAAACAATAACTGGCATAGACTATTCCAATAAGAAGACCGAACCTTCTCCTGTAGAAACAGGGACAGTTTCCAGCCCCTCCCTGGAACTAGACCAGACTATGACGAGGAGGTTTGAACAGCACCAAGGGTCTAGTCTAGCCTTCATCCACAGTCTAGCATATGTATATTGTGTATAACCTGTGTCCAGTCCTGAACTTGGGATCATCAGACAGCCCTAAAAGAAAGTTGGGTTCCCAGTGACCTTCCAAATCAAAAGTAGTCCATGCTGAATCTTCTCCACCCTTCAACTCCACATCCTTCAGAACTGCTCTTCTCTTCAGATTATCCTGCGTCACAAACCAGAAATCAGACTCATCAAATTGTTCCATACTCATTTGCCTCACTCCTGACTTCCTAAATGGATTATATTATACAAAATATACAATTGTGTGCATGTGTGTGTGTAATTGTCCTCAATGTAATATATTTTATTCTTAGCTTAATATTGACATAAACTCCTGGAATCAGAAAATAAACCTAGAGTATGAGCCCAGCTTACCAAAAGAGACCTCAGTGGTAATCTTCAAAGATGAAAATACAAAATATACATATTACCACCACCTCAAACTGTTAATTTGATAATAAGAGTTTTCATCATGTTTGGATTTATAAGTTTCTATAGCAGTGAATGAAGTCCAAAATTACAAATCCCTGCCTTTATTCCCACCTCTTGCAATCTTTTTTTTTTTTTTTTTTTTTTTGAGACAGAGTCTTGCTCTGTCACTAGGCTGGAGTGCAGTGGCACAATCTTGGTTCACTGCAACCTCCACCTCCCAGGTTCAAGCGATTCTCCTGCCTCAGCCTCCCGAGTAGCAGGGACTACAGGTGCCCGCCACTATGCCCATTCACACTTTAGAATTAAAGTCTTCTTTATAATATTTAAGAATGATCAGTTCGCTCTATTTCATGACCTTGAAATGATGTCCAAATTCCATAGTTATAAACCTTTTCAAAATATGGCCTCATCTCTCTTCATTCATCTTCCTCTCATGTTTACTACTGCAGCCATGTTAAATTTTCCTTAAGAACCGTGCTTATTCCGGCCTCCAAGCTTTTGTGCAACTTTATTCTCTGTCATAACATGCTTCCTAACTTTTACCTCTTTCGAAATCCAGCTGTAATATTCCTCCAGGTAGCCTTCTCCAATCTTGCCTGTTAGTAATCACATAATCACTTTGTGTCCTCTTCTGTATCCTACCTGTTGTATTACTGCATTTACCACAGCGTAATATAATTAATTTACATTCATGTCTCCCATACTTTACCACACAGTTCCTTTAAGACAGGAACTAAAAGTTACATCTGATACCCCTATGGGATACAAAAATACCTGTAGTATAACGTCTGACCCATAGTACAGGCTTTATGTCAATTGAATTGAGCTAAAAGTGCTATGCCACAACCAGTCTAATACTCAATCTCTTCCATGAGTAATTATATTAACACTTTAGTCTATTTCTGGCCAGTTTAGTTCTCTTGGGAAAAAGAAACAAATCTATTCCTGGTTTGCATTTATATTGCCATTATACAGCACTCAAATATGTTTTACCATGGTAAGACCAATGATGGAAATGGTTATGCTTAATGTTGCCCTATACAGAGTCCCAATTATAACCTGTGATTGTTATTTAATATAATGTAAGTAATAATTGCTAATGCTCATTATTGCTAATATCAACTATTTATTATGTTTCTGGCATAAGACTATATGTTTTTATGTGATTATCTAATGAAATCCCTAAAACAACTCTTCCTCATTTCTTATTCAATAGATCTGCTTTGATACGACCTCCAGGTCACTTTGGAAATTAATTCATTAACTGATTATTTATTTTGTGGCAGTACACATAAATTGTCTTCAGAGAGCATTTGTCCAGTATCCCTGAAGAGAAAGAGTCAGGATATACACACGAAAATGTATTTAAGACTTTTTCCTGAAATTATTTGCTTCAGGGGAATTTAATGTCTTTGGCCTGTGAGGCTCCCAGGCTGAGTTTAATACATGAGTGAATTAAAAGCATGAACAAATGGCAACACTGCAAGCATGGTGAGTTTATTGACTTTTGTCATGTAGGAATATCTACTGATAGTACAGTTAGTGGCAGAAATGCCTGATGTGGTAGACTTTGCCTTGTTTGACATACTGATATAAAAATGAGTATTATTGATTAATTTTTTAAAAGACAATTTTCCAGAGACTAGATTAGAATCTGAAAATGCTATTAACCTCACAGCAATGGAAAAGACTCTAACTCCATTTGATGGAGGCAGCTGAAGAGAAATTCAGGTTAGGGGCCAATCACTTCAGAAAAATTAGTTCATCATACCAGTTGCAGTAGCAAGCTAACATGGCTTTGAACATCCTCTGACCGTATTTGATGTTTCCAGAAGCTCTGAAACACCAGTAGGGAAATATGTGCACAAGTGTCAAATTCTTAAAGCATCCTTTTTTGTTTGTTTGTAGGGTTAAGGGAACAACAACAATAACAACAACAATAAAAACCACCGGTAGTGCTTGCTTGTTTATGCATTCATAAGAATATTCCCAAATAAAGAAGAATCCTTCTCAACTTTACCAGCTCAAATGTGGAACTTAAGGATTGCCTGCATAGGACTATACAGTTTTCTGCTTTTTTTCTATTTTATTTAGATAGAAATAAGCATAACAAGTGAATTGTTCTTTGAGAGATGTTGGACAAAAGCATTTCATTGATTCTGACAGTTTGAAGACAAAAATTATAAATGATAAAAGTATAAGATTAGAATTGTCAGCAATCCGAATTGGTTTACAAAGAGGAAATCTGCTAGTAAAAACAGGACAACTGCCAGCTGTGAAGATGTGTTTTAAGATTTGAGTTTTACAAATGTTGTTATTTGCCCAAATTATCCAGCCAAAAGTTAATCTTCTGTATATATTAGATACTGCAACCAATTCTTTTATAAAAATTATTCTTTCATTTTTATTAAAATAGGACAGTTTCTAACAAGGAAAAAGAAATGTTTCAATGTATATTTTTAAAACCTAGTTAAAAGCATCAATGATAGTGAGAAATTGAGTTAGACATGTGAAAGTGACTGGTCAAAAATATTAAAAGGTCACTATGAATGTATTTTTAGCAAAATGATATATTTATGAAGAGCTCTTACAAATTAAGAGAATCACAAAAGAAAAAAGTATACAAATCAGCAATCCACTCATCCGAAGAATGATAATTGACATGTAAGTATAATGATAAAAATAACAGTTTTCATTAATAGTCAAAACGCAATATCAAAACATTAGGCCGGGCATGGTGGCTCACACCTGTAATCCCAGCACTTTGGGAGGCTGAGGCAGGCAGATCCCTCAAGGCCAGGAGTTTGAGACCAGCTTGGCCAAAACAGCAAAACTCTGTCTCTACTAAAAATTTAAAAATTATCTTGGCATGGTGGTGCACACCTGTGATCCCAGCTACTCGGGAGGCTGATGCAGGAGGATCATTTGGGCCCAGGAGGTGGAGGACAGAGTGAGCTGAGATTGCACCACTGCACTCCAGTCTGGGCCACAGGGTAAGACTCTGCCTCAGAAGAAAAAAAAAAAAAAATCAATGTGGTAGCACAAATAAAAACTAAGAACATTTCAAAATATTGATAATACCTACAGGTGGGAGGCATGGTAAATGCTACTTATATAACCCTTTGGAGAAAGAAATACATAAGGCTTACAAAATTTTTTATATCCATTTGATACATTAACTTTACTCCTCACAATTTATTTTTCCAAAAGAAAGAAAAGGTATATGGATGTAACAAAATTGCAAAGAAATTAAAAATATTCTCCATGTCCAATAACATGTAAAAGATTAAATAAAGTATGCTATATCAACCAATAGGACTTTGTACAAGAATTAAAATTTATAAATATGAATATAAATGTGAAAGAAAAATATTTATCATAAATAGCTTGAAAAATTCATAGAAATATATATCTGTAGAATGATAATTACATAAAAATTACTTACACATAAAAGACCAGAAAGAAAAGTGAAAAATTACATGCTAATTTATTAGATGTAAGAAGAGTGGTCTACATATATATATATAAGCACATTTATATAATGGATGTTAAAAATAAAGTCAAATTGATGTAAAATATTTTATATCTTCTACTAAAATGTGGTCATCCACAAATAGCATAACAATAGACCAATACTAGGAAATTAACAGAACCAGTTTCAACCCTTCCTTTAACTCCAAACTCTTCACTAGAACAGTCCTATAATCTATGCTGGCTTCAAGCAATTATCGCATTTGAAAATAACAGAAATTATATTGGATCAGTGACTCTCACACATTTTTAGTACGGCAATTCTGTGTTCAAATCAAACCTTATATAATATAGATGACAGTAGAGTATCTATAGCTGAAGTATAAGGAGAAGGGTAGTTCTCTGGCAGGCTGGTTCCATTTCCTCTAGCCTCTCTTTCCTCTACCTCTAAAAACAATATTTCTAAGAAGCCTCTGAAAAAAAACCAAGTGAAAAACAATGGATTGAAGATTTTAGTGGTCCTTTCATATCTAAACTATAATCACAAAATAGTACGGTTCTCTTCTACTATAATTTAATGTTTATATTTCTGTGTCATACTCTCAACTAAATTGTAAAGGCTTTTAAGTTAAAAACTGTATCTTTTAAATTGGCTTTGCCACATCTAAATTTGTTTTGCTGTATCTACTCAAAGGATGAACCAATAAATGAACACAAAAATTGAATTTTAAAATGAAAAAAATCAGTATTTCAATTTGCAACAAAATATGGCCCAACAGTAATTTAATCTCCCCTTCTGGTTAATAGAAGGTGCATATAAAGTATGGATGCGTTAGCAAATTTCAAAGAATTATAATACAATTCAATATGAGATAATTTAGATATATTGAACAGTATTTACTGAGAAAATATCATTCAAGGCAAAGTCACCTTTTAATCACAGATACTCTCATTTCCTAAAACTCTTAAGCTATTTTTAGTTCTTGACTTGCAGGGAAGCAAAGCAGGCTCACTTCTTTCATATATATATAGAGAGACAGAGTCTCGCTCTGTCACCAGGTTGGAGTGTAGTGGCTCAATCTCAGCTCACTGTGACCTCCACCTCCTGGGTTCAAGCGATTCTCCTGCCCCAGCCTCCCAAGTAGCTGGGACTACAGGCACACACCACCATGCCCAGCTAATTTTTGTATTTTCAGTAGAGACGGGGTTTCAACTTGTGGGCCAGGATGGTCTCGAACTCCTGATCTTGTGATCTGCCTGCCTCGGCCTCTCAAAGTGCTAGGATTACAGGTGTGAGCCACCGCACCCGGCCTCAGGCTCACTTCTAATATTCAAGTTTATTACTTAAAAATCCATAGAGGGTATCAAGAATAAAGTGAAATTTGATGCAGTTGAACTGATGGTTTCACCAAGGGAGACCTGCTCCATGGAATTACTCTCTTCTACCAAGTTTGAAATTCTCACCATTAGAATCACTGCCCTCAGACAGATTATAACTAAAAACAAAAATGGAGAAAATATCTACCCAGGCAGATTTTCCATGAATGCTCTGTCATATGTTGGTTTATTAGATAGAATAATGGTCCCCCAAGAATATATAAAGAACCTGAGGCTAAAAGATTGGAAACAAGGAAGTTAGATTAGTAGAAACATAGTATTAGGAGAAAGAGTGCCAATCCAATGTCTGGTAAAAACCAGAGCAAGAATTGTCTAGAATTGTGGCAGGTCTAAGACAAATATATGGAAAGAAACATAAAATGGAAGATCCTGCTTATCAAAATGGGAAATGGGAGCTAATAATGGCCAAACCACTTAACAAGATATATATATATATATATATATATAAAACTGCCTTTCCATCTATATGCCCTCTTTTGAGGATCTTTTGCTTTGGGAACATTAGTTGGGTCATTACAGCCCTAATAATTTAACTTAAATACTCTACCAAATATTTAATTCCTATCTAAATTTTACCAAAAACAATGATACAGAGAAAATGATCATAGACTTGGCAGTTAGACAAGTCAGGAATAGGAATACCAGCTCCATCACTTACTGGAAATGTAACCTTGACTAAGTCACAGTGTACAGATTGACCCTACTGGTTAGTGACTAAACCTCTTCAGGTTCAAAGTCCAGGGCTACTATTTATCATGTATGCCACCCTGGCTAAGTTACTTAACCTCTCTAATTCTCCATTTCTTTATCTTTAATATAGGATTATTGGTGATGATGATGATGTAGATAGATAGCGATAGATAGATAGATAGATAGATAGATAGATAGATAGATAGATACTATATACAAATAAAGCCCTTATCAGTTTCCAGCATATAGAAAACATTAATAAATATGTACCACCATTATTAAGTTACTTAACTTCTCTGAATTTGAGCTTGTCGTCTATATAAGTGAAGTAACATATTCTACTATGTATTTTCAAGAGTAGAATAAAGGAGAGTAATAAAGTACCTAATACAGCCATTAAGTCCCTTTCCCAGTCAAAGCCTAAGTCTTCTCTGGACCTTCCCAGTGAGTACTTC